>NC_138231.1:30521111-30829061 GCF_964197995.2 Scardinius erythrophthalmus
TATATAAATATAGCATTATATCCAAAGAAGAGGATTGGATCTTGAGTCTTTATATGGGTGTTTCTTCAACTAAGGGCACTTTTGTGTACTGTACATATTTTCTTTCCTAACTTTTTTTTGAATCTGTTGATCCCATTCTTGGATTTTTAAAATAATTTATTCATTCTTCATTATTTTTGCAATGTCTCAAATCACATTTATGTATAGATTTACGTTCAATAGTGTTTCAATCTTAACATGTCAAAAAACATTACAAACACTTTTGGATTGTTCCATGTCTAAATGCCGTACAAAGTTTAAATGCCTTGAAAGCTATAAAAATCTAAAGTGAAATAAACATGAACCATTTAAATATTTATGTTGAGAAGTTATTTATCTATTTTTCAGACATTTGCATCATTTCAATCAAGTTTGCACCTTATTAAGTATCCCTCCCCACCCGTTAGTGTCAGTAAAGTAAAATACGATTTAAATGAAATGAGTCGAGATGTGTGAAGAGAACAAAGGAAAATCAAGGTAAATATGGTCAGTGTAATTTTATCAAAGTAAATAATACAAATAACATATTTAAAAATAATAATTATTGCAAAAATAACACACACATAAACAATTTATATATATATATATTAGGGCTGTCAAAAGATTAATCGCGATTAATCGCATCCAAAATAAAAGTTTGTGTTTACATAATATATGTGTGTGTACTGTGTATAATTATTTTGTATATATAAATACACACACATGCATGTATATATTTAAGAAATATTTGCATACATATACTGTATATATTTATATATAATTTATATTATATATAAATATAATTTTTTTATATATAAATTATATTTTTTTCTTAAATATATACAAGCATGTGTGTGTATTTATATATACAAATTTAATTATACACAGTACACACACATATATTATGTAAACAAAAACTTTTATTTTGGATGCGATTAATCGCGATTAATCTTTTGACAGCCCTAATATATATATATATATATATATATATATATATATATATATATATATATATATATATATATATATATATATATATATATATATAGGATTAAATGAAACATTTGTTGTTTCAGTTTTCATTCATTTGGATTATTTTATTTATTTATATTTAGTTGTAGTAGTATTAGTAGTATTATTTATTATAAATGTATTATTTTTTTACTTTTAGTTTAAAGCTCCAGTATGTGACTTTGGTATTTGACCACAAGAGGGCGCAGTTTCCAACAATAACAAAGGCGAAGCTTGATGACGCTATGAAGGAGGTGACGATGGGAGATGTGGTTTTTAATGCGTTTTCACCATCTAGCGATGTATCTAAATGGAATTAATGAATCATGATCACGGATGAGGTAATTTATTCGTTTTTGTATTACCTGTATGTCTTATCGTATTATTTTATGTCATCATAATTAATGAACTGCAAGGGACGTGAAATGTTATGCTATATTAGGCTATCCCGTTACAACATACAGCTATTTGTCAAATGATTTGTTTGGTTAATGTTGTGCAGTTTTACGTTTTTTATGGTTAATGCCGTGTTGTTTAACGTGTTCAAACCAATATCTAAAAGTAAATTTGAACGAACATTTGCAAGTAATGACTAAATATTTTTTTAACATCATCTCCGATTGTAATTGTACTGCCATAATCTCGGTCACCACACGTGATAAAAAGCCTTACCAAAGTACAAAGAGCAATATAACTTTGTTTATAAGTGCTATTATTGACAGTTGCATGTCTTACCTGTCTCAATACACTCGCGAGAGTCTCTGACAAGTACAGACGCGCAGCTCTCTCCATCTCGAAAACGCCTGCCGATATTTATCCGGGTTTTATTCCTCCGTTTGTCACACAGTCTGAGTGTATCCGAATATGGACGCTTTCATTTTGTTGGCACTTCAATACTCGCCAAAGAGTTCGTGATCCATAACAGCTATAACCATACAGTCTATGGCTATAACGCTTTAACCACCACTTCCGCATTTTACCATGCGATATTCCGGTGATGTGGGTCATATTTTTTATTTTATTCCTTTTTTTATTCTTTGTCAGATGTCTTTATTGTTTATTGTGATAAGAAAAAAACCTCAATAAAGTTGTAAAAAAAAAAAAAAAAAAAAATCCGGTGTGGTGGAATATCCTATCACATGGTCCACACCGGAAAGAAGGATAGAGAGAGCGGACATTGCGTCACTGAGGCGCGACATTTCTTTTCCGGGACGGCCAGTTATTTAAAATCGGAATTTCTCTGAAATAAAAAATCTTTGGAGACTTTTGAGATATTGTAAGTACATAACTGGAGGAAATATATCACACTGTGCAAGTTATTTTTGGAAATTTTATTACAAAATCCCTACATATTGGAGCTTTAAGCAATTATAATGTTTAAACTTATTTTATTTTAGTTAGGTACCAAGGCAACATTTCTAATTTTTAGGTTTTTATCTGTATTTAATATTTGTATTTCAATGAATGATAGTTTTAGTTGAAAATAGTTTTAGTTGAAAGCGACACTGACTGTGGTGTTACTGAATGACAGCATTCGCCTTTCATGTGCAGTATGCAAATACGTACATAGTGTTGGACAATGTTACAAATTAACTAAACTAGAGAGAGTGTGAAATGTGTGTTTTAAGAAGTCACAAAAGGTTTAGGAGGCCAAAAGAGCCCATAATTGAAGAAACACACATGCAAAAGCAGGTTAGCCACACTCTTCCTGTACACCTCCTTTTTCCCCTCACAAACAAAAGGCAGTAAATTGGCTGCTAAAGGAGAAGTAAATTAATCTGCAGTTTATTTTAATAAGCCCTCAGTAACTGTAGACCCGTGTGCACTCTGTCAGCACGTCTCCCCACTGTCTGCTTTAACTGCCTCTGAAACCGCAATCAGCCGTTCTGGAACTGAAAGCTTTAGGATAAAGACAGTGAAACTAATTTCTTCCACTGGCTCAGGGGAAGGTGTGTGTGTGTGTGTGTGTGTGTGTGTGTGTGGGCACAGGACCACTGCTGTAGACTGTCTGCAGGTGCAAAGGCTAAAAGTGAGACTCCATTGAGAGCTGTTTTTTATAGAAGCATGAATATCAAGATGTGAATATGAATTTTTAATGGCGTTGAACATAGCAGATTTTTGTGTAATGAAGTCTCGCTTTCTTACGTTCTTTCATGAGTTGATTGATCTTCATGCCTATTAGTCTTTCATAACTTGTGATGAATAGATCTTTCTTCAAGAATTTTGCTTGGAAAATCAGCAAGCTTGTTCTATGCGATTACATGTGAGACATTTCTATTGTGTGAAGCAGATGCAAAAATTGAAAACCTTTTTGAAGTGGCAGTTTTAATAAACTTTTGTGTGTGTGTGTGTACATTTCAGTGAGTCTTTGACTTATATGGCTCTTCAAACAGCTCAATCCATGGAAATCTGATACATTTTCAGCAGTATTGAAATGTTCATGAGTAAATGATGTCCATGGCGCTGAACCTCACATGATGAGACGCTCTCTGGACCTACTGCACTATTAACCTGCTTTAAGTGTTATTTGAATTCTGTTCTTTGAACACTGTACAGAATGTTTTGTCACATAACCTAAGATACTTTGTGATAACATTGGTCGAAATTAACTCCTCAAGTACATTATACTACCAAGGTCAATTTAAGTGTGTGTGTGTGTGTGTGTGTGCGTAAATGTACGGTTCGAAACGTACCTCGGTTTTGGGGTCAAGTTTCGACACTTGACTTCTGTGTACTATTACTATATATGTGTGTGTGTGTAGCAATATGCTATTATTATTATTATTATTATAAATATGATACTAAAATTCTAAAAACAATGCTTACTGCCGTACTGTACTTTGCAATAGATTGTATTCCCATCTCTTAATCTAGAATGTAGTGTCTTGAATTTTCCATGCTTCTTTGTTCACACTGATAGAAAAAAAAAAAAAAACTCCCTATAGTGTTGCATTCTGTGGTGCAATCTCTTTGTCCCTCTTGTACCAGCATTAAAGTTCACATGGTCCGTTTAACTGTACAGTGAGTTTATTATGAGGCTCCATAAAAAAAACCTTTATAAAACACCCTAATAAACATGAGACACAAAAGCAAGCAAAACAAACAAACAAAATATGGCCATATTGAAAGGGACCAGCCACTAAAAAGCACCGCTATTTCTGTGGTCTGAAATAGAGATGCTATTGTGAGCAGGATAAGATTTGCATTAGAAATTCAGCTGATGAATATGTAGTGGAATTTCATGTCTTTGATATTCTCTCTATTGCTGGGCTTGTATGTTTTAATTGGGAGGCTGGTTTGAATATTCATGAGCTGCTGCTGTCTCTCTCACTCATTATGGGGTAAGTTGTACGTTTCTCTGATTCAAGAAAATTTTTCACTGGTTTAGAAACTAGTCATTCTACCATATATGAGTTAATTGTTATTGCATCCAAAGTTACATAGCTGCAAAGTAGACATGGCATGTGCTGTGTTTCTCAAAAGCGTTGTGAGCTAAGTTGATCGTAGAGCCATTGGTGCATATGAACTACTTACAATGAGAAACACAAAAGCACTGTATACTGTTTCATCCCTACTATATATGTATGTGTGTGTGTGTATGCTATCAATGTAAAAGCATGAAACATACAGTTAGTGGTTGAGTAGGAGGCCTTCAACCAGGGCTGTGTTTCTCAAAAGCATTGTGAGCTAAGTTGATCGTAAAGCCATTGGTGCCTATGAACTACTTAGGCTTACAATGCTTTTGAGAAACACTGCCCTGGTTGAAGGCCTCCAACTCAACCATTAACTGCATGTTTCATGCTTTTACATTGATAGCTAGCACAGGGATTTACACCAAACATTGGTTAAAAGACTTTCTTGCAGAAACATTTTTTTTTTTAAATGAATTGACTCTGCAATGTAATAAAACTGACATGGCCTATGTTTGTCAACACAAATAAGACCTCTAAAGCCAGCTGCCTTCATTAAAACTGCCCTGTTTCTTGTAAGTGGTCTCTGATCTGAGAGAAAATATTGCTATTTTTCTCTCTCACACTGGAGGGAAGCAGCCATCCAATCCTCCTGGCATTGATGGGCATGCTCATGGCTCATATTTGGCTTTGTGATGGATAGTGTAGCAGAATTAAAGTGCGCTGGAGTGGAGAGGAGAGGACCCAGCATGCCCCAGCTCAGGGGCCAATCAGCCAAAAGCCATTAGCCTCAAACTAGCTCAAAAACACCTTCAAAATCCACCAAAAATCTACATATTCACACACAAGCAGCAGTAATATCCTTCAATGCCCTTGCACCGCAGTCTCACACACACACACACACACACACACACACACACACACACACACACACACACACACACACACACACACACACACACACACACACACACTACCTGTGGTAGATACTTTAGGGAAGAGGAGAGAGAGTGTGTACTAGAGAGGCAGTTTATGAGTGTGTTCAACAGAGTGAGAATAAGAGATGAAAAGGAACGGGTAATTAGACTGGGAGTTCATGGCAGGTTAACATGTCTGACCAGAGGAATCCACTTTACATACTGCTGGCACGCTAACTAGTACACACAACACTGTCTTTCTCAGAGGTGGTTCATGAAGCCAGATCTTATATTAGATATGAATTATGAACTGTAACATCTCAGATTTTCCTGTCTTTGCTAATTACTCACTCCAAACCCAAACATCACTCCTTTTGGTTGAACAAGAGTTCCTGATATACTTAAAAAAAAAGATATTATGGTATTTGACTTATCGTTTAATTTTCTCATTTTAAAACTATTAAGGGAACACTCAAAACATATTTAGGCCTATGTTAAGATTTATGTATTTGATTTTCCATCTATTTTTATTGCATTTTTAAAGAGGCCATTTTATGGCCTTTTGCAAAGTCTTGATTTAGTTTTTGGGGTCTACTAGAACAGGCCTACACATTATTATGACCGCCGCTAGCGTAGCTGGCGAAAGCGGTCATATAGGGATTGTCAAAGTTTTTTTTTTTTTTTTTTTTCGTCACCTTACTGAATTTTTCGTCAACGATACCAGGGACACCGAAGCACCGGGGAACATGAAATTTGGTGGGCATGTAGCCCCACTAGACTTCTAAGGAAAAATTTCATTCGGTCCCCGGGGGCCACTCCCCCCCCCCCCCCCCCCGCGCTGGGCCCCCCCAAACCCCAAAAAATGCAGTTTTTCCTAAATAACTACCTGAACCGTGGCACTGAGGATGAAGAAATTTTTATGGTATGTTGGTCTACTAGACTTTTACGGAAAAATTTTGTTTGGTCCCCGGGGGCCACTTCCCCCCCCGCGCTGGGGCCCCCGTAAATTTTTCGTCAACGATACCAGGGACACCGAAGCACCGGGGAACATGAAATTTGGTGGGCATGTAGCCCCACTAGACTTCTAAGGAAAAATTTTGTTTGGTCCCCGGGGGCCACTCCCCCCCCGCGCTGGGCCCCCCCAAACCCCCAAAAATGCAGTTTTTCCTAAATAACTACCTGAACCGTGGCACTGAGGATGAAGAAATTTTTATGGTATGTTGGTCTACTAGACTTTTACGGAAAAATTTTGTTTGGTCCCCGGGGGCCACTTCCCCCCCGCGCTGGGGCCCCCGTAAATTTTTCGTCAACGATACCAGGGACACCGAAGCACTGGGGAACATGAAATTTGGTGGGCATTTAGCCCCACTAGACTTATAAGGAAAAATTTCGTTTGGTCCCCGGGGGCCACTTCCCCCCCCGCGCTGGGGCCCCCGTAAATTTTTCGTCAACGATACCAGGGACACCGAAGCACCGGGGAACATGAAATTTCGTGGGCATGTAGTCCCACTAAATTTCGTTTGGTCCCCGGGGGCCACTCCCCCCCCCCCCCGCGCTGGGCCCCCCCAAACCCAAAACAATGCAGTTTTTCCTAAATAACTACCTGAACCGTGGCACCGAGGATAAAGAAATTTTTATGGTATGTTGGTCTACTAGACTTTTAGGGAAAAATTTCGTTTGGTCCCCGGGGGCCACTTCCCCCCCCCGCGCTGGGGCCCCCGTAAATTTTTCGTCAACGATACCAGGGACACCGAAGCACCGGGGAACATGAAATTTGGTGGGCATGTAGCCCCACTAGACTTCTAAGGAAAAATTTCGTTTGGTCCCCGGGGGCCACTCCCCCCCCGCGCTGGGCCCCCCCAAACCCCAAAAAATGCAGTTTTTCCTAAATAACTACCTGAACCGTGGCACCGAGGATGAAGAAATTTTTATGGTATGTTGGTCTACTAGACTTTTACGGAAAAATTTCGTTTGGTCCCCGGGGGCCACTTCCCCCCCCGCGCTGGGGCCCCCGTAAATTTTTCGTCAACGATACCAGGGACACCGAAGCACGGGGGAACATGAAATTTGGTGGGCATTTAGCCCCACTAGACTTCTAAGGAAAAATTTCGTTTGGTCCCCGGGGGCCACTCCCCCCCCGGGCTGGGCCCCCCCAAACCCAAAAAAATGCAGTTTTTCCTAAATAACTACCTGAACCGTGGCACCGAGGATGAAGAAATTTTTATGCTATGTTGGTCTACTAGACTTTTAGGGAAAAATTTCGTTTGGTCCCCGGGGGGCACTCCCCCCCCCCCCCCCCCCCCCCCGCGCTGGGGCCCCCGTAAATTTTTTGTCACCGATACCAGGGACACTGAAGCACCGGGGAACATGAAATTTGGTGGGCATGTAGCCCCACTAGACTTCTACGGAAAAATTTCGTTTGGTCCCCGGGGGCCACTCCCCCCCCCCGCGCTGGGCCCCCCCAAACCCAAAAAAATGCAGTTTTTCCTAAATAACTACCTGAACCGTGGCAACGAGGATGAAGAAATTTTTATGGTATGTTGCTCTTAAGGGCCCACATCAACCTAGCCCATAATCACTCATTTGTGATTTGCGCCCCTCCCATAAAAAATGAAAATGCAATATTATTCTGCTTTAATCGCCCCTATCTTCAGTGGAGATGTTCAGAACTGCACCATATTTCATGTGTATGATTAACTTGACATCCTCTGGGGGTATCCTCTGCTAAGTTTTGTAGAATTTCATCCATGGGGGGGTATAAAATAAATTCATTTATGTGCACATTTAGTGACTGTACACTCATCGGCCTGTAGATGGTGCTGTTGAGCGAAGGGTTGCTGGTTTAGGATGATACTGTCACACACACACATGCAGGAATACAAAGAAACGCAAGCATGCACACACACTGACATCCACACGCACAGACACACACCCATACACACACATACAAATCCACATGCACAGACACACACACACAAACACACACGCGCACACATGTACGCACACATACATACACGCACAGACACACACACACACACACACACACAGACACACACATACACAAACACACATACACACACACACACACACACACCAAATTTACAATTTACAGCCAAATTACTCCACGTCATTTATTTTTGTGGAAAGCCAGTGCAGGCCTGAGCGGCGGTCATATTTTGTACCGCGATGCGGTACATCTAGTTTTTCACATATTTGACTTTGTTGCAGCACCTCTCTTCCCAGTCTGTCAGTAACACTCTGTTTAGTTCCTGTCTCTATGAAGCCCCTCCTTCTGAAAAGCTCAGTGTGCTTTGATTGGCCGGCTGGACCAGTGTGCTGTGATTGGTCAACTCCTTTGAGTGCATTTCAGAAATGTCACGCCCCATACAATAATTGTGATTTTCAACACACTATAATGCATCTCAACCATGACTTAACCTTTATATTCATATGCCTTTGGCGGGAATGATTAAAATGAAGAATATTGTGACTTGTTCGCTTACGGAAGGAAACACACGACTACTATCGAGGCGTTTCAGAATCTTCGAGAATGACCTCCTTTGGAGTGACTTTGTGGTTTGTAACTTTCTAATGCTTAATCAGCAACATTACTGATTAAAGGGGGGGTGAAATGCTATTTCATGCATACTGAGTTTTTTACACTGTTAAAGAGTTGGATTCCCATGCTAAACATGGACAAAGTTTCAAAAATTAAATTGTACGTTTGAAGGAGTATTTCTGTTCCAAAAATGCTCCTTCCGGTTTGTCACAAGTTTCGGAAAGTTTTTTTCGAGTATGGGCATGTGTGACGTCAGATGTAGCGGAATTTCCTTATACGGGTCCTAAGGGCACTTCTCCGGAAGGACGCGGGCGCGCGCGCAACCGTAGACCAGAGCGAGAGAGCGAAAGCAGTACGCCCATCAAAGCGCTATGCTCGGCTTTAGGGAAGTCAATGTCACCAAAGAAGTGGGTTTTTGGTTGCCAGGGCAAGACAACCCTGCACAGATTCCCAAAGAACCCGGCGTTAAGAGACCAGTGGATGGAGTTTGTTTTTTCAGAGCATCAATGGAGGTTGTGCAAGACTGTTTGTTCCCTGCATTTCGACGATGCTTGTTTTATAAACAAAGCCCAGATCGACGGATTTGCAGATCGTCTAATGCTTAAGGATCGAGCAGTCACAATGATAAAGGTTCGCGGTCGTGCGGTGGAACCGGGCGGTGAGTAAAACTGCTTCAAATGTCTCTGTGGCTACGTTCACACTGCAGGCTGAAACGACCCAATTCCGATTTTTTTGCCCCTATGCGACCTGTATCTGATCTTTTCATGACAGTCTGAACGACACAGATCCGATCTTTTCAAATGCGACCCAGGCCACTTGGGTATGTGGTCCTGAAGACTAAAATTTTTATCTAATATTGTTTTTAGTATTATTATTACTTTTTATTAATATTATTAATCGGTAGTATTATGTATCTGTGTTATAATTTTTATATACATTTATAATCATTTGTAATCAATTGTATTTTGTGAATCATGGAGGAGAGACTTTGTGAGACTTTGAGTGTGTTGGAGTTAGACTGAAATGTATGTGTAGTGTTTTCACCAAGCATAGCATAAGGAGATACATTGTTAATGGGAACCACATGTTTCTCTGGTGATGTACTGTTTTAGTTACATTATAGTCATGTGTTTCACATCATGTGTTTTTCTGATAATGCAGTTTTCTGGTCAACATATACAATAACTGATAGTCTTTGTCTATGGCAGAGAGATGACGAGATGTTGGCTATAAAAACCAAGCCCTTCTGTCCGAAAAGCAGAAAGAGATGGAAGATGACTGCGAAGCTGAATCACGACCTTCGTTTTATCCATTGTCTCTTTTTCCTATGTCTTATATAAAATAAATAAGAGATATCTTGGCAAAATCACTGGTGTCTGTTTCCATGAAATCAAACAACAGGGGAAAGCAAGATTTTTAAATCAACAGGTCCCAAATCCGATACATATCCGATCTTTTCAAATGCGACTTCAGTCTGAACGGCCAGGTCGCATGTATCCGACCCGCACGTCATTGATACGCGAAAAACGTCATAATTCTGCATTGAAGTAGTCGTCGGTTTGAAAACGGACTGCATATTCGTCGAGCTGAGGTAAATCTGCCGAACGGGTCGACCTCGACGAGCCCGTTAATTAAAAAAAAAAAAAAAAGCCCACGGCAGTTATGTTAACTTATTTGTGCTGAATCTGATATTAGATAGGTCAGCGGCTGCTGTCTGGCTCTTGTGTAACGGTCCCTGCGTGCGCTCGTGTGTGTGTGTGTGTGAGAGAGAGTGAGAGAATCACAGTTAGTTAAAGCAGAGATCGGGCTCTGGTTAAAGTTTAGCAACTTCCGCAAACAACAAGTGACGTCGTTGACCGTTGAGTACTCTTCTGCGCATGCTGGTCACTTCTGGGTCATTTCACGTTCACACAGGAGATCACAAAAGGTCGCATTTAATTGGAAATGTGAACGGCCTTGCAAAAAAATCTAATTTTTTCAAAAAATCGGAATTGAGCATTAAGCCCTGCAGTGTGAACGTAGCCTGTGTGTTGTTAGCTTGGCGCGTTAGCACAGCTTTAGCTCCGCCCACACGGCCCGCCTTCAGCCGCTCGTTTTTTTCCGGAAAGACTCGGTACAGCCTATCTTTCTTTTATAAATATAATAAAACTAAAGACTTTTTGGAGATATGAAGGATGCAATACTACTCTATAGGTACTCAAGATTAACAGGAGATTGAGTGAAAATGAGCATTTCACCCCCCCTTTAAAGAAATAGGTCCTCTTTAACATAAACTAATAAAGTTTTTTTAGTTCTTTATTTTTAAGTCATACAGAAATTAAACAGGTACGATTTCTGTAATAGTACTAAAAAACTGAATATGTTTAAAATATATAAACAGGGTTTATTTATTTATTATCAATTCCATACATTTTAACTAATTGAATATTGCTTGTTCCGCAACTAGCCATATTGTTCATAATTTTTAGTTAACTACATTTAATTGTTTACACAATGAGCAGATTCATGCTGATTTTAAGCAATTTGAATACATGTGTTTTGTGATTTAAACAAAACCAAATGCAAAGAGTTTAAAACAAAATTTGCCATGCTTGCCAACCTACCTGTTTCTTCTATATTACTGTCAAATATGCATCACATTAAGTTTATTAGTTTGTTAAAACGGTGTAATCCAAATACCAATCCAACTACATAATTGTAAAATTCAGGCCAAATTCAATATTAATAAAGTTAAGCTCTGTTGACAGCATTTATGGCATAATGTTGATTACCAAAAATGGAGGTTATGATGAGGCACTAACAATGGAAGTTATAAAATCACTTACAAAAATTAATCAGATTTTATTTTAGCTGTATAATGATTTTTGTGGTGGTTTTAGGGTTTTTGGTGTTATGTTGTCACACTTATACTGTTTACATCTAGTATCTTACAATTTAAGTGTCTCATTATCCAGATTTCCCAGATTTTTTTTTAAAGAAATGGAGGAATGAAGTGAAAATAAAAGTAAAACATGTTGTTTTGTAATAAACATATATTTGAAACAATTGATCACAATATACTTACTGTGATAATTTAATACAAAAGCCCTGGTAACAAACCCTTCTTTGAGCCAAATGCCTGTAAAACTTCATTATGGCTTCCATGGTTGCCCTTTAAAAGAGTCAATAAGATCTAGGCTAATAAGACAGAGACTTAAATGCAGTGCAAATACAGCTGTGCTGTTTTCACAGTGGGAGAGCGGAGCAGAATGCTTAAATATGAGGCTTTCGGTAGCCATCCGGTCACGTCAAAGTCAACTTTAGCCCCAGCTAAGTGTTTTTTGAGACACTCACACATACAGTATATGACTAATTGAAATTGACAGTGAATTAATTGCATGTGTGTAGTGTGCAGATCGGTAATTAAGTGTGTGTACGTGTTGTGCAGAAGTGTGTGAGGGATTCTGGCTGGAATCTGGAGGGGTGGGACGGCATAAACACCGTCTCCAGATGGGAACTCTGGATCTGCTGCTGTGGAGGGAAGGAACCTAATGAATGTCGCACAGGTGGCCGGTCTTTAGCAGCACACACCTCTCACATTTAACAACCCAACCTGGAACATATGCGGCCAAGAAACACGCAAACACGCTCGCTTTCTGACGTTGCACCTCTGACATGTGGGCAGATTTAGAAACGCATTCATCTTTCATTAAATGAGCTTATGCCCATGGATACAGCGCAAATCTATACCAAAGATCTGGAGCTGTAATATTTATATGAAGCAGTGTTGGGGAAGCTACTTTGAGCCTGTGGCTTCTAGCTTCTAGCTACAAGCTATAAATAGTTTATTAGGCCTATTTATTTCTTTGTTTGTGTATTAGTTTGTTTTGTGGTTTTGTTTTGTTTGTTTCATTAGACTGGCTCCTTTATTTGCTACCAAAAACAGTAAATAGTTGCTGTCAGAATAATAATAAATGGTTTTGGAAAGGGTTAAATGAACCAGCCGAACGAACAGATGTAAAAAAAAATACAATTTTTTTTTTTTTATAAAAAAAACCCCAATGAATTATGCTTTATTGTTTTGTTTTTTTATTGAATTTTATAATTTAATTAAATTTTTAATTATATTTAACCTATTTATTTATTTTATCCTGTACTACCACAAAGTAGAGCAATGAGAGCACATTTTATTATGCTGTGTGTGCTAACAATGAACAAATGCTATTCAGAGTAGCATTTTGTCACTATACGGCACTACTTGTTGGAAAAAAGTAGTTTGTTGCTGGAAAATCTGTACTATTTTGGAAAAATCTGCTACTGGAAAATGCTACTGGTGACAATGCTGAAGACACTGACATGAATATATAATTGTTTCCTTTCTCCTAATGGAGTAATAGACATACTGAGGCCTCTGAACACAGTCAATGTGAGTCTGTTAAAAGGATTCATCATAATTTATTCATCTCCTGCAGCCTGTGCTTGATACACTAAATATTATGTACAGCTTTGCTTCCATCTCCTTTTCACTTTCTCTCTTTCTCTCTCGCCCTCCTTCTCTCACAAGTTCGGCGGTTTGTGTCACTCCTCCTGTTGAATATTTTATAACACAATTGTAATTTTGAATGAGGAGAATAATGAATTATGAATAGTCAATGCGGGTGTAATGACTGAGTGTTTTGTTTGTGTGTGGAGCCGTTACAGGCTGGTGTCCTATTTGCAGCCCCTCATGTGGCGAGCCCTTAAAGTTCGCTCAGAGAACAAGAATGATAATCTGATCATTGTGTTGTTCTGGAAAGTGTGATTGATAGGTTTCCTCATGCATCCTGAGGACATATTTAGATTGGTGATTAGAACTGTGCAACTGGACAGCGTGATACTGTGCACTGTAAACATTTTTTTTTTAAGTTGCTGCCTTAAACTTTGAAGTACAATCAACTTGGATATTTAAGTAATTTCAAATTAAATCACATTAAACTGACTTAAATACTTCACCTCTGGAAAGATGAATGTGTATTTAAAATAGGTCCTTTATGTAGAAGAAATGTGAAATTATTTTTGACTAAGAAAAGCCAGAAAATGTATTTTTGGCTTATGTGGATGAAAGACAATAACTCCCAGAATGCACTTGCTTCGCTGCCCTAGGAGGCCACGCCTACCGGTTAGAGAGCGCAGTTGAAAATAACAAAGCTAAGCTACTAGCGAGTCTCTGTGATGAGTTTGCCCTGGATTTCGAGATCGCCCAAAATGTCCGGGATTCGGCTTTTGCGTTCTACAGTCGCCATTCATCATGTTTACTGTGGCGAGCAGGACGAGGCTGACGGCCGCGGGAGAACGGCGCGAGGCCGGTGGCGTCATTACTGAGACGCGCCGGGTCTCACATCTCTCACGGAGGAGCGGGAATTTTCTTAGCAATGTTAAAACGCACATCAACCGATCACTTGTTTAGCGTTCATGTAAACACTACTTCAGATTCACCAATCGGAATGAATTCAGCTAGATTGAAACAAAAGGTGTGCATGTAAACAATGAATGGCAACCACAGAAAGCAAAAGCCGAATCCCTGACATTTTGGACGATCTCGACGGCTGGACATGTCCTGGAAAAAGAGGATGGCATTGGAAATCAAACGCACTGGCACTGATCTGTGATAGGTCTGTTAGCGCTTTAGGTCCAACCCCCTATGGGCGGGTTTGAAAGGCTGGGAACTAGTGCTTTTAGTCTCAACAGAAATCCGCCCCTCTTACAATTCCTCCGACAATGACGCAAAATGACGATTTTTGCGTCATTGTTGGAGGAAGTGTAAGAGGTAAATACGGATTTCTCCCGTCTCAGGGGAAAATGAGAGAGTGTTGCACGACCATTCAATAGTATGACTGGGTTTCTAACAATGCAAAGCTTAATGCAAATGGGTGGAGTGTTCCTTTAAAAAAAATCGTGCATAACTTTTAAAAAAGTTGAACATTTCTTAACTTATTTTAATGAGTTAAAGCAATGTAAAAACATGTCATAACTTATTGATCATATAATTTTTTTACAGTGTACCGTATATACAGCATGATTTAACAAAGATACGTTTTCACCTTTCTCTTGCAGCATGATTTATATAAAACAATTGTCAGATCATTACTTGCATTACAGTCAAAAGATTGGCCACAATTGAGTGACATTTGTTTATCATGATCTAAAACCAAAACTTTTGAATGGTAGTGTATGTAACATCCTTTTTAAACTGTGTTGGTTATTCTTGACCAGATTACCAAAGCCTGTGCACGTCTCGAAACATTTATTCAACTGACTTGCCATAACATATCTTGATGTAACCCAACACGGCATATTATTTTCTTATTGTTGTGACATTTCTATTTATTTCTCCCTGCGGCTTTGATGCTTTTGTAGCATGGCGTTACATGAACGTGGCTTACAGGCCTGAAGGGATCACGGGTGCAAGACAATTACAGTTGGAAAAGCTATTTCAGTCTATAAATTCAGGCAGTCATACGCAGAAATGAACTCTAACCCTCCACGTCACATTATTCGGTGCCCTGCTGTTGTATGGACACGACTGCAAGGGAGTTCCAAATGGAACCTTCCTGTTAACATTTGTTGGCAAGACAGATGGGAAACAATTTGGAGACGGACAAAAGTGTCAATTCATCTCGAGGTTTAATGGTGCGGAAAATGATACTGCTGTGCATGGGGAGGATGAAACGCTTTTGAAATGATGAATATGCAGTGTTTGTTAGCATAGATGGATAATTAATTTAAATAAATCTTATTTACTTCCAGAGCTGTTTATAATTTTTGCGCCAAAGTGTTCTCGACCTGTTTTCATTACGCAAAATCTGTTCGGTTACAGGGCACAAGGGATTTGCCAAGCCAATCATCAATAGTCAATTATATAGTACATAATAACCAGAAGTCCATGAAGAAAAACGTCCACAAGCAATGAGTAAGTGGGTCAAATAAACTAAATAAACAAATAATTTGGTCCTGTCTTGTAAATGATTCAAAAACACTTAAATGCACTCAATATATACATATTCACTTGAAAACACATCTTCTATGATTAGCATGTTTTTAATTACTGAACATCATAGAGAGGAATGTGGACTCTGAGGACTGAGGATATGTATATATATATGTATATGTGCAAATCCTAATAGTTAATGTTCATATATGTACATATTATTGTTAATACAACAACATGTGTATTTAAGTGTATTTAAGATTTTTTTTATTATTTTTTACTTGATGGTTACTACACATAACATTTTTAGTGTCATTAACTCTTTCCCCGCAATTGACGAGATTTTCCGTCACTCTTCACTGCCATTGACGGAATTTTCAGGAATTTCAATCCATGTTTTCACTGTTGTACGGTAGGGGGCGATGTTGTGCATCTTCTGAAAGAGTGCAGAATCTTTGGTTCAAAACACAGGCAAAGAAGCAGAAACAAGCGATAGAAGCATTGCTTATGCACATGTAAAATAATGCAAATAAATTAAATTTGACCTTTTTGTTGAAACTGAATACAAAGAATGTATTTCTACGAAGATTTTATTTTTCCGTTGATGCTCTGCATCCTTGAACTGAGCAATTTTTCTGGGCTTGAATTACATTATGTAATGAACATCGTTTTCCACGGTAGCGACATAGGTTTGTGTAAACTTGTTTCTGATTGGGAAAGCCCAGACTCCATGCAGGTGTTGCTTCATGATTGCTTACTCATCTCTGGGGTCTTGTAGAAATATTAGTCCCAGGTGGAGGGCTGGTCATACATCATGCTGCCTACAGACGTATCCCAGAAGACCCTGGTGCTATCACACCACATCTGTGTGAATGTGTGTGTGTGGCATGTTTATTTCTGATGATATGAGATGATATTACTGCTGTCTCACCATCACTAAAGCAATCTATCAATCTATGAGAAACAGGAAGAACAGGAAATAGTCAGGAAAGGGTCAGACAAGGCTGAAAAAATAAAAAGGAGAGTGTAACGAGAGGAGCGCATTCCCTTCCCAGGAGGAGCTCCTCTGTTTGTCAGGGTCACTACCAATCAAGAGGAAATGGTCAGAGGTCATTGCCACGGAGAGTACTTGAGTCGTCCCATAAATAAATTGAAGCGCTGACCATCACTGACTCGCAGGAGAGAACAACATGATGGGACGTAATACACTTCCGTTCCCAGACTTATTGACTGACATGCTCGTTGACACTAGGATGTCGATCAAAGGGATAGTTCACCCAAAAAGGCAAATTCTTTGTGCTTTGTTGATACGTATATTACTATATTAATAGTAATATGTTACTCTGCCATCGTAAAGAACTTACCATTAGTATAATGAGCTATATTACTTGCCGGGTGATCGTTTTTTTCCCTGATAATTATTGATAATAAGTGTATCCCTTTATTGAACATAATGTGTTATTATAGTGCTACTGTTGGCATTTAGAAAAGCTATATTCTGCTTTGCTTTGTGAATAAGAACACCTTTTACCTATAGTAAACCTACCTTTTACCAAAAAATTACTGTAACCCACATCTTTCGTGACTCTCATATCTCATATTACAGAAGTTAAATGCTTGCAAATGCCATTTTATATTTCCTTTAACTCTTTCCCCGCCAGCGTTTTTTAAGAAAGTTGCCAGCCACCACCAGCATTTTTGATCATTTTCACAAAAATTCATGGCCCGAGAATATTTTGTTGTATGTATATTTGAATATGATATAAAAACGTTTTATTCTAGCTTCATGCATTCTTTTTTTAACACTTGAATGTGGGTAAGTTTCATTAAAAAAAGCAACATTTGACCCCCCCCCCCCAAAAAAAAGATTATAGCGTGCATAAGAAATGCTTTTATCTCTTTTTTTCTGCTCCTTTTTTGTCTGTGTTTTGATCCAGAGACATCATCACTAGGTAGTTTGTGTAGGGAACGGAAAGGTTTTTTTTTTTTTTTTTTTTGGCATAGGGCACACATTTGACCAATATGCTAATAAGCAAATCTACTAGCATCATTCAGACTCTATCATTCAAGAACAACAACATTACCTTCCCCTCTCAGGGGGACTGCAGAATGAACTGTGCACCTTCTGTCTGACTGACTGCACCTGAATGTGTTGAGTGGGCCTGTTCATACTAACAGCTAATATATCATGTCAACACAGCCGACTGAAGCAAGCTAGAGAATAAGCTTCAGATTAGCGTTTTCATAGCGCCTCCCCACCTCTGATTCCCCGTCCCCATGTGTTTGAAAAGAGAGTCGGCAGTAAAAGACTAATGAAGCCTAATTGGTTCACAGTCTGTCTCATTGCTAGCGAAAGTGGCCTTGGTTTCTGGGAATGTGGCAGCCGGTTTAATTTTCACCCTGTCCAATTGTGTGCTGGAGTGTGTGAGCGTGAAGCCGCGGGGGATCAAAGTATTTGTATGTGTTGATAAGAGGCGCTAGAGCTACACTGCAGACTCGGGTAGGCCAATTCCAGCACACGACTGCATACAAACACACATCTTGAGGAGAGTGAAGCTGCCTACAGCAGTTTTACCATTTTACAATTCTGTTTTTAAATACGGTTTGCTGTGTATTTTCCACCAATTAGCATGTAGGTTTGGATGACAGAATGCGCTAACAACCCAGTTTGGAAACAGATGACGAATCAAAACGGGAGAAATGAGGACATGGTGAGATAAATACGAAACAGTCCTGTCTGTTTAGCAGAAATAACCAGAGGGGAATTGTTATCCCCTCGAGTTGCAAATATGATCCATGAACGTGCATTTTTAACAATTTATGGTGTTAACATTTTTGTATTGATGCCGTGAGGTGTATGGCGACATGGCTGTATATAGAATTGGTCATGGTTGTGTTGATGTAGCAGGTCATGTTTGCTTCAGGCAGCCTATAGACCCTTTTACAGTTGGTAAACACGGTGACGTATTTGTGTGGGCGGGGCTTAGCTGGAGGCAGAAAGATCCCTCTGGCCGCTTCACTAACGTTAGTTTGCAAGTTTTGTTAGCTTGTTTATTAACAATGACTGGAGAAAATCCGATTTTGTCTTAATGTGCAAGGTCACTCACTGTCCAGGACGCCGATTGTTATTTGCAAAAGTTAATTTTAACGGACGGAACCAGATGACCGTACACGCTCAGTCAATGGACGAACTGACAGGATTAACGTTAACGCTAAGTTACCTCCGGTTGAGTGGCCTGACTTCTACACCTACCCGATAGAGAAACCGAGGGTAAAGAGAAACTGAGGACATATAAATATATTTAGATGCCTATAACTATGTGCTGAATGGTAAAGACTTATGAGGTACGATCCGCAGTTCTGCCTAGCCAGCGCCAAGACGACAATGTAAAGAGTGACACTACGGTGCAATTTTAATGATATGAATATTTTCTTGAAATAAAAATTCCAGATACAGCATACTCATTTTTCATCGATTCTTGCACCCAAGAACACAACAAGATGACTTTTAATAATAAAAATAATAATTTAAGCTCCTTATTATGTAGCCGAATCTGTGCTGGTTTGTATTGGCCGCCTCCAGTTTTCCGTTTGTTTTGCCTCCAGCTAGCGCCGTGACGTAACTGTGACGTCAGCGCAAAAGGGGTCTATAGAGGGAATGAATAGATCCATGTCAATAGCTTAAAAAATAACCGGAAGTTGCAAACGACTTTTCTCCATGACGTATTTCCAAGTGACACGGAATATTGAACAGAGGGCAGGGTTTTACTTCAGCGCTCTTCCTCTCCATCTCTGCTCATAGCAGACTAACAGTTTGAGGGGAGTGGTTAAGCGTTTTCAACCCAAGCCGTCAAACTGACGTCATCAGAAAAGGAACGCCTATAGCCAAATGATCAAATGATCATTACGTTACCTATAACGCCATTCCAGACCGGACGTAACTTTTCAAATTTTAATTAAAGATTACCATGGCAAACAAATTTTTTCTGTGTATTAACTTGTACGGATTAATTGTTCACCACAAGACTAGTAATATGTGCTTAAGAGTAAATAGGGTCAATTTTGATTTCATGTCGACTTTAAAGAGAGAGAGAGTAAATAAATCATTATTTAATAATGTTTAGTCTTATCCTTCAAAATCCATATAACATTTTTCTGTGAAACATTAATGTTTATATAACTCTTTTTTTAGTATGCTTGGTTTCCATTTCTGCAGTATATATATGCTGGGTAGCCCCTCCCACTGTGAAATCTCATTGGTCCAAAGTCCTGCTCCTTATTTAACTATACAATAAACATCAAATATGTTCTGATAGGCTGCTATTTTGTAGCAGTTTCACATTCAGTGTTGAAATACTATCCATATCTGATTTGTTACAAGGTGTAATACATTTTCTTTTTAGCTTCGCTTTAAAAGCTGCCACAGTACATTGAAGATTGGGGTTTGGGTTGAAGTTAGTTGAAATAATAATATATAATAAATTAACATCCTGGTATGCTTTTGATTTGTCTTACAGCTTGACCCACACACAATTCCTGTGCACTGATGTACAGCCTTAATATGAATGAGAAAAGAGACAAAGAGACGTGCTCAAACCTGTGATTGTGTGTCGGCAGCTTTTTTGCTGTGAATTAAAACTGAGGAACCTACATATGAATGAGATGAGGAGAATGCCAATGACCATGCAGAGAAATAAACCGAGAGAGAGAGAGAGAGAGAGAGAGAGAGAGAGAGAGAGAGAGAGAGAGAGAGAGAGAGAGAGAGAGAGAGCTGGCCAGAGCATGTGCTGTGGGTGTGAGAGAATGACACAGGGAGTGTGTGGGAGTTGTGCTGTTAACCACGCTGGTGCACTCAAAGCATGTTTGGCTAGGTTACATCTGAGAGAGAGAGGGAGATTTCCTGTCTGCTGGAGTGCTGCCTACGGAGTCGGCATATTTAGCTTACAGGATGACTGACGTGAACACACATTTGTATATAGCAGGGGTCTACAACCTTTTACACATGAAGTGCCACCCTGAACCCTTCACAAATGTATTATGTTGGGAATTCTGTAGTGTTTGATGATGGACTCTCTCTCCCAGTATGCACCACGGTGTGAATAAATCATGCAAATTTCTGCCTCATTGTTTATTGTTTTTACTGTTTAGTGGATTGTTGGCACAGGAATTCTCATGACTGCCGTTTTGTGTCATGTTGTGATAACCTAGGAGTGCATCTTTCTGTAAGGCGGGTGCTAGTAAGTCTGGGCTACCCCGCGAGAAAGCAAAAGGCTCTCCTGAGAATTAACATTTGAACTCTCACTTGCATATGTAACAGCAACATCCGAGACGCACCACACAGTGCAGCTCACACTTCACTTTTACAGTCTCATCATCTCCCTCTCTTCTCCTCCCCACCTAAAACTCACTAAAAACCTATGCAATGTTAAATGTGTACAATAATGAATTACATGTTCGGTATCATTTGAAATTTCTCAGTGCGACTGGTACAAAGGTATCATTCCCACAGAAGTAAACCAAAAAGGTAATAAAATGTGAAGAGTTTAGAGATATCTTGTTAACTGCTGTGTGTGTGTGTGTACCAATGTAAATCAACCCCTGTCCCCAGTAAGTCTGGGACGGTGATTAATGCAAATTCCCACTGTGAACTCATGTTTACATTTGAAAAGAGGTTTCTGCCTTGGTCTGAGTATTTAGAGAGATGCTGAAGAAGGCTCAGGGCGATTTGTAACTCAAATTAGCCTGTCAGGCTCACATCTTCCCTCTTTATTCCAGAGCGTTTTATGTTTTGTATTTATTATCTTTGAACTGATTATGAAATTGGCATGATACATTTACCTGACAAAATAAATTGTTACATTTGATTTTACTCCGACTGACTCTGAAATTGTTTTCCCAAGTAGATTAAACGGATTCGTATGTTACCGCAAGTTTTGCGTCTGATTAGTGACGACTGATATGTTTGGCACTAATTCAAGTGTATGTGGTTGCAAAGACAAGAAGTGAATTTCCGTTTAGGGCAGCAAAAGTGCTGCTTGACCAACCCAAATCTGGGTGTGTCTTACCTCTGTTTTAATTTAATGTTACTTTAGATAAGTGTTCATGGGAAACCATGGCATGGCCAATCCAAAGCTACTGTATTATAAGAGAAGTAAAGTTGGTCGACTTATATCTGTAGTAGTGGCTATACCTCTGAAGTAACTGAAGTAAACGTTATGTTAAATTGAAGTGTATGCAATCACGGGGGCTATACCAAAGTATCTTTGATTGTGTAAGCGTGAATGCGACCAATCTCAGGTATATAGTAATTACCTCTGTTTGGTGACCGAAGCTGGCAAGATTGTGATCGTGAGACCCACGTTAAACAAGGCGTGAAAATATAAGTAAAGAGTTAAATAGAACAATCAAATGTGTTGCTAAACTATTATATAATTGACCAATAACTAATTTGCAATCTAACCTAAATTCACCTTCACCCGTTCTGGTGGAAACCCCCATTTGGATAGATAGACGGGCTTACATTTTCCTTTAATGATGCCAGTTTTAGTGTTACTGTTTTACACCATTTCAAAGGGCTAAATATAGTACTTTCCCATTTCGATGAAAGATGAAAAACCACATTCAATGACCAAAATGAAATAAATAAATAAATAAATAAATAAAAAACTATTACTATTATTAATTGAAATAATAAATGAATAAATACTGGTAATAATTGAAATAAATAAATAATCAATCAATCATCTAAACTAGAGTAACGATCACATTCTATTATTAAAATGTGAAATTATTACTATTCATAAATTTAATCAGGTATGTAGATACAGACAGACAGACAGACAGACATACAGACATATATAGATGATGGATGGATGGATCACACAATTCAAAAATCTTTAGAAACACACAGATGGGTATGTGAGATGGATTAAATAAAGATATAAAAAAAATACCTAATTTCTCTCCAAAACGGTACCAGTTTTAGTGTTTTGATAAATAAATGAGAATCATGAATATTATCAGATTACCTCACCTAATTGCACTAAAGGCTAAGATAGTGAGCTAACACCAATTACACTGTAATTCCATGCAATTAAATATGTTACAATTTAAACTTAAATGCACATTGTTCTAAGAAGGGGGGCATCATCCCTTACATTTTACACGGCTACATTTACTCGCATTGTTATGCTGATAATATAACTTGTTTTAAGAAAATTGTGCATTAAATAGGGAGGTATATCTGGGGAAACTTACAAAAGAAACAAACACACACACACAAACAAATGCATGTCTCTTTGTAGTCTCGGCGAAGCTGTTTTATCAGCAGCATCCACAAAAAAAGAAAAGAAAAAAAGTTTAACTTGAAAAATGTTTTTGCGCAAGTGCACTTGCTAAATGTAACAGCAGATAGGCTAGTTGTTAAAGTTTTCTATGCAGAATTTGATTTGATGACAGTCACGAGACCGATTACTCGATCCAATCACGTCGATGGATAAAAATGAAATTAAAACAAGCATGTAACGAGTAACGACCACAAACGGAAGGAAATAGCGGAGTAAAAGTACCGATACATCACTTAAAATGTACTCAAGTAAAAGTAAAATTACACAATTTTTAAACTACTCAAAAAAGTCAAATTTAAAAACAAAACAAAAAAAAACTTAATTACAGTAACATGAGTATTTGTAATTTGTTACTTCACACCCCTGATCCCAAACAATATCTGTGTGAACATAGACAATCTGCATGTGTAGTCTGTGTGTGTTGTCGTGTCTGTGTGTGTTTGGCACATTCAGCACGCATGCACACGTGTCAAGCACTCAGGGGCCGTTTGACAGAAGATAAGATGGATGACTCTGCAGTGAGGGTTAAGCCTGACTCCCAGCACAGCTACACACACACACACACACACACACACACACAAACAGATATACAAACAACTCGTTAACATACTCCTACGCGAATGGATTTATTGCAGCTCTCAGGTGAGAGAGAGAGCAAATGTGTTTATAGTGAAGAGGGGTTAGATAAATTGAGAGGTATTCGTTAAGAAATGCATTGATGCTCACATTATTTAATTCAAACATTAATTCTAATATTTATGTATTGACTAATCTGTGTATTACAAATCTAAAAAATGTAGTAAATTTACAATTTAAAATTGTTAATTGTTATTAACTTCACTTTGATCATAAAATGTTTTTATTTGAGAAATGCAAGTAAAACACTGCCCCACAAAAGTGAAACGCATTTAAAATGGCTAATTTATAAATATTATTATTATTATTATTAATCATTTTTTTCAAGTAATCTAGTTTAACTGTAGACTACAAAATCTTTTCGTAAATATCACGTCACTGACAAATCAAAGATGAATTTATTCACAACCCATTTATAATAATAATAATTATTACTATTATTTAAATATTGTTTTTGTTTATTTTCATTAATTATTAATATATATATATATATATCTATTTATTGAATGTTAAACATTGCTGTCCTGTCAAAATGTTGAAAAGCTTTGTTAGTGATTTTGCCAAAAAAAGCCCCGTAACTGTGGCATCTTGTGGCTTAATATCTGATAAACATCGGGGAAAAAAATGGATTCAAATACACTGTAAATTAAAATGTTGCAAAAACATATGCTGAATTTCATACTAAAGTCCAACAGGGAATATTCATATTGCAAACCTTGTAAAAATGTCATGTTCCTGATTAAAATACACACATTGAATATTCTCTTGGCAGCATACATGTGCTAACAGGTGCATTGATTTGTACTCATCTTCTGTAATAATAATTATCTTTTGTCAAGCGGGATTGTCTTAAGTGAAAGAACAATCCGTCGTATTGAATTCAATAAGCAATTTAGCATGTCACTTTATCTCAAAAGTAACAGAGGGCGCATATAAACGGATGTATTTGCACAGGGTGTGTGTAAAGAGGTCGAATTTTCTTCAGATGCAAAAAGCCACGTTTGTCTTGTCTTTTCTTGCATTTTGTATGTTGGGGTTTAGCCGTACAGGCCCCAGTCCTTCTCTCTCCATCTCTGATTGTCTTTTCCTGATAGAAAGAGCTCAGCAGGGAGGCCAGAAGGAGGAGGAATATATCTCAGCAAATATGGGTGTTGGGGTAGAAGGTTAGAGCTATGCTAACAAATCCATTTATTCATCGCTTGTACAACGTTACCATCTTCTCATTCTGAAGGGCATGGGGAATAGCGTCAGCAATTGAAAACGCATTTTCTGTACATATGACAGTGTTTGTGTGGGAATATGTTCACGCATGTGTTTTTTTATATGTGAATCTGTGAGCTTGAACTAGTGTAATTCAGAGCTTGTGTGTGTGAGAGAAAGAGTGAGATAGCCTTTGTGTGTTTACATGTGCACTGGACGGATGTTTTATTCATGGCGATATCTTCTGAGGTCTTTGGTATGCTGCAGCGTGAGTTTATATAGACGTGTATTTGTCCCTGTAGCTTGTGTGCGCTCATGCGAGCATCTACTGTAGTGCATGGCTGAGATTGTCCAAACTCAATGTGAATAATTAATCTGTTAATCTGTTACAATTTTCGGTCCCAAGCACGTAAAAGTCCTGTCAGAAAGCGATGCGTAAGGATGTAGTGTAACGACGCCCATTTCCAGGAATGCACTAATATTTTGTTGGTAGTACCAGTTTGCAACAATTATTGGTTAACACTAAGTTGTCAACACTTCGGAAAAAATGATAATTTCTCGTTACACTACATCCTTATGCATCGCTTTCTGCCTGGACATTTACATGCTTTTCGCAAATAACGGAAGTGACCTCGACGTCTGGTTTAGCGGTAGCATGAGCCACCTAGTCGGCTAGTCCACTTTAGACATTCTACTAACTATGAGTAACTTTGCAACTACATGTCAATACCATTAGAGTATTATTAGACTTTCTGCTTGATATTTTGTATGTCTAACTCTTTATTTTGATGCACGTCCATGTTAGCGGTAGCATGAGCCATCAGGCAAGTGTTATTTAAATAAACTCCTGATGTACTTACAAACTTTCCAATGCTTTGTTTTATGAGTACAGAACCTATTTGTACTACTGTAGAAGTTTGGTACCATTCTGGGTGTTATTAGTGGGGTAATTTATGAGATACATCCTTGGATCCATTAGCGCCTGCCATTAGCGGGGGGCGGGGGGGGGGGGGGATGGCGGGGTTTGGCTTGAGGTCATGGTGCAAAGGACCCTAAGTTGATTTTACTCCGAACCATCCCTTTAAGTAGGTACACACACACACACACACACACACACACACACACACACACACACACACACACACACACACACACACACACCTCAAAAGGGCAAAAAACAACAACCTTCCTTCTACTTTTAACAAAGCGGTTTAACAAAGCATGTTCAAGATGGATAGTGTATTTTTGGGAGAAAGCGTCTCATTTCCGTCTAGAGTACAGGAAGTCTGTGTAGTAATGCGCGGGACGTTTAAGTGTAAATTAGGTGTCTTGTCATCTATGGCTGTATCTCCGGTCCCCTATGAAGGCAGAGCTTAGAGCAGTGCTGTTGTATTGATCCAACCGGACTCCCTGATGACCCGCCATGTTTACACTGGACTTGAATGGCTAATGCAGTGACACCCACTTCCAACAGCAGGGCTGGCGATTCTTTTTCATTCTCTCTTTTTCTCATTCGCACACTTACTTGAGTGTTAAGATTTCATTAATTCTATTTACTTGCTTTGTTTGCTTTGTTGCAAGGGATATTACATCAGTGCTTTGGTCGATAGTGAGATGCAAACTTAGAATTTTAGGTTTGTTGTTCCGTCCTTGATAATTTCCCCTCAGCGATGTTTTTGACTGCAACAGCCTTCTGTAATATAGATAAAGCTGATTCAATCAATCTGTCCCAGAGGCACGACACCCAAGTTTGTCAATCAATCACATGTCAATCACATTCCCATGTGTAATTATGCAAAATGATTAATACAATTATGGCTTCAGGTGTCTAAATAAATAATATGATGTTTGCATAAAGTTGCTACCAGATATTGTCTTGCTGGAACCCATAAATCTCTGCTCTGTCCTCCTTTTTCTCAACCGTTAAAGCATTAACCAGTTAAGCAGTTTTTCTCAAACGTCTTGAAAAGTAAGATTAAAAGCTGTGGTTTCAATGGTGTGTTCTCACTGAAGACTTCTCTTACCCTTAATCCTCTCCCGCTACCCAGCAAGCCCTTGATAGCCCAAAGGTCTGTCAAGATTACAGCACCTCTGAGTACATTTTTATTGAAAGGAGAAATCGATCTGCCCTCTTGATCTCACAAACAAAGGCATTGCAGAGACAAGCAAGGGCTTTAAGACCCTGTGCCTAGACCACGACAAGGTTGTTATTTTCCTGGTCTTGATTTCCTTAGCACATTTTAAGAGAATTTAAAGCTACAATATGTAATTTTCCGCCGCCAGAGGTCACATTTCCAAAACAATAACAAAGTTGAATCTTAATGGCGCTAGGAAGGAGAGTGGAACGATGGGAGATGTCGTTTTCACCATCCAGAGATGTATGGTGTAATTCGTATAATTCACGAATCATGTTCACGGATGAGGTAATACATTAGTTTTGTATTACGTTTGATCACACTACTCATCGTAATGAATTAACTGCAAGGAACGTGAAATATAATGCTATATTAGCCAGTTACTGATATGTGATTATTTGTCAAATGATTTGGTGGGTTAATGCTGCGCAGTTTTACACGTTTAATATAATCGTACTAAAAGTAAATTTTAGACGAAACCACAGTATTTGCAAGTAATGGCTAAAAGATTTTTTGCAACACATACTGTATTTCATTTCACTGCCATAGACTTGGTCACCAGACTTGATAAAAAGCATTACTGAAGTACAAACAAAGTGCAATATAACTGTATGCATACAGTAATTAATATATATTTGCTTACCTGTCTATTAAAACACATGCGAGAACAGAGTCTCTGTCAAGTCCAAGTTTGTCGTGAAGATCTCTCCATCCTGAAAATGCCACGCCAATATTGATCCTTGTTTTATTTCTCTGTTTTTCCCGAAGCCTGCCTGCCTCAGTTTATCTACGTTTACGGTTGTTTATTTGTATTTTCTGTATTGTGTATATACCTGGACCCTCATTTGTGGCTTACGTATTGAAACGGCCTCCAATGAGGCATTTACTGTTTCTACAAGGGGAAACTGAGGATAGCGTGGATATTACGTCATTGATAGGCAGCAATGACAAGAGACGAGACGTTATTTAAAACTGGAATTACTCTGGATTTACAAAAGTACACAACTGCATTTTGAGTTTTTTAGTACAAAAATCTTACATATTGTAGCTTTAATAGAGATTTGTTTGTTTTTTTCTTAAAGAAGGCCATTTGCAACAAGGTGTAAAGAGTACCTGAAAACCATACTTGAGTACAGATACCTTACAGCAAAAATGACTTCATTACAAGTTACAAAACTCCTGTTTCTATGTGGTTGTACATGGTGGTATGGCGACATTAATCACTACCATTACGGTCTTCTGTGAGATTTTGCAAGAAGCAATCTAAACATTTTTCAGAAGATATTACCTCCTTGCTTTTATTAAACCGGCAGAGCAACAGTTGCGCTGCCACCTTCCGCTGTATGACAGGGCCTGTCAACGAACTACAGGGATTCTCTGTGGGTTTTCAAAATATTTTGCAGAGAGAATATGCTAATAGAACACAACAGAAAAGAAATGTGACTTAGGCCACCTGCTAGTAAAAGCAGCCTCTTAACCCTGACAGCGCATCTCTCTCTCTCTCTCTCTCTCTCTCTCTGATTGGTATTCTGCAGTATTATCACTGTGTTCTGGGTGTAAGCAGAGCAGCTGTGGATGGAGCGGGAGGGATAATGGCTGCTAGGAGGTTCAGTCGCTTTAACTGATGGAACAGCCCGTGTGAGCGTTTCCCTGTGACCTTATTAAAGCTGCTGCCGCAAAGTCAAGCTCTTCACAGGAGACGGTGCCGCGGCTAATGATGGAGCGCCGGGCTAAAAGTCACTACCGCACGCCGCTAATTTGTTTACGTCAGTGTTGTTTAAAATGGGTAGCGATAAGCAGCCCATAAAAATGAGTGAAAGAGAGTCCCTTGAGACGTCAAGCTTTCTGTATGTTCGGTTTCATTAGATTTTCTTCATGAAACTGACGTATAATTAATGCAACATTGAGAGCATTATGATGTGGACATGACTAGACCATAGTTCATTTCAGATATCACAGATATCAGTGGATTGCTGTTAAATCATGCTCTCAATGTGTTTCTAGCCCTTTTACATGCATACAACCCTTCTCTCGTATATAAGACCCTCTGTATATGATGCTGGTAATATTTTTGGGGGGTTGTAAACCAGAGCATTTTAATGGGCTAATGAAATCAGGTCATGGTCTTTACCATTTTTTATCGCTTTCAATGTATCTGTTATAATCTAGGATTACAATGTGTTCTTGGATCATTTCATCTAGCTAATAGTTTAAATGAGATTAAATATGGTACACAACATCACCCGTTGACCCCGATCAGCCAGACACACACACACACACACACACACACACACACACACACACACACACACACACACACACACACACACACACACACACACACACACACACACACAATAGAGAGAGAGAGAGAGAGAAATCGCTGTTAAACTTATGTTAAAAGTACTGTAAATAAAAAATTGCCTCAGTTTTGTTCAATATTTTTCATAATTTTTTTAATTGATGTATGCATGCATTTACTGTATGTATATTTGTATTGTTTATAGCATTTGTATATTTGTAGCATTTGTACAGACAGACACACACACACACACACACACACACCACACACACACACACACACACACATCATAACACTTCTGATGAAATTCCTTTGTCTCAGAGACATGCAATTTGTCTTTGTCACGTCTATACTACCGAGCTCATCTGTGTGTGAGCCAGACTATGACACATACACACACACACACACACACACACACACACACACACACACACACACACACACACACACACACACACACACACACACACACACACACACACACACACACACACACACACACACACACACACACACACTTACATACAAACCTACATAATTGTTTGTGTTTTATCATCTTAACCTGATCCTGTTTGTAAAGATCACTGAGTTTAGCGTGTGTGTGTGCAAGTGTGCATGTATGTGGCTCTCTAAGATGCTCCATTCAGTGTGTTCCTGGCTAAGGGAATTAAATGTCACTCAGAGAGATTGATGTGTAGTGTGATAGCAGCTTCTGAAAGAGCAGTGGAGGCTGCTGGGATGGAACCACATCTCGTGTTGTATCTGAATTCAGGATATACTCCTCTGTGCATCCACACACACACACACACACACACACACACACACACACACACACACACACACACACACACACACTCTCTCTCTCTCTCTCTCTCTCTCTCTCTCTCTCTCTCTCTCTCTCTCTCTCTCTCTCTCTCTCTCTCTCTCTCTCACACCACACACGTCTGGTTCACTATCTTTGTGGGGACTCTCCATAGACTTAATGTTTTTTATACTGTACAAACTGTATATTCTATCTCCTTACACTAACCCTACCCCTAAACCTACCCATCACAGAAAACTTTCTGCATTTTTACATTTTCAAAAAAATATAATTTAGTATGTTTATTAACCCATTTCCCTCGTGGGGACCGCTGGCTGGTCCCCACAATGGAGGTGATCTCAGGTTTTACTATCCTTGTGGGGACATTTGGTTCCCACAGTGTAATATAAATCAAACGTGCACACACACACACACACACACACACACACACACACACACACACACTCACTCACTTACTTTCTCAAGCTTAGAATCAAAGTATGTACTGGCCTCACACTTAGGTTTTTTTTTTTTTTTTTTTTTTGGGAGGATTGGTGTTTATGTGTTATATATAAAATCTGAGAACACATTGAAAGTCTTATTTTTCTTGAATACAATTTTAGGATTTTTAAGTATTTCACAAACAAAAGTTAGCATGTTAAATGAAAAATAAATATTTAACATGCTGCATTCCTAGATCACTAATCTGATGATTAGATGAAGTTTGACTTTTTTGTGTGTGTGTGTGTGTGTGTGTGTGTGTGTGTGTGTGTGTGTGTGTGTGTGTGTGTGTGTGTGTGGCATTTATTCATGCTAGCTCAAATGCATTTTCACTCAAATTATACTTTTGCATATAAATAGGTAATTGACATATTAGAGTGTCCATGAAAAGGAAAATGTTGACCAAAATGGTCCTAAACACAACACATTAACTCACATTAACACATTAAGAATGCTTTCACACTAGCAATTTTGGTGCACACCTTAATAGATGTCAGAGTTAGATTCATTTGGATGATATGAACGCTGTTTTCCGAACTCGGGTGCACACCTGCAAACTGTACCCAAGTCAACTAGGTTCATGTGAACTCCATGCGGTTCGCTGCTGTTATGAACGCGGTCACACTAAATTGTGGAAGTGAACCACTATTGATGATGTATGATTTGACAAAACCAAAATATAGCCTAAATGTGAGGTGAGCAACAGTGAATATGCATTTTACCGCCTTCTGTGCCATAGTTAGCAAGCAACAGGGGTAAAAATCTGCTGGTTCAGACCCAAATAATATAGTATATATAATGTGAACACAAAATCCAGCTGGGGTAAGTGGAAGGGGGAGCAATTGAACTCAGGTTTGGACCAGACAATCAAATCAAGTGTAAAAACTGCTGAAAATGGCTAACCAGGCAATCGAACCAAGTGTGAACTCTAGCATGACATGCATGGCAATCCTCAAAAGATATATAATTAGACATATTGGCTAATTTATTAGTATTTGTTATTGGGTAAATGACAAATAAAGGGGGAAAGGTAGTTTAAAACAGTTCTTAGAAATGTACTTTTTGTTTACTTAATTTACTTAATGTTTGTTCAGTTTTATATCATGTTCAAGAAATTTCTCAATTTGTGATTCTTAAATGTCATGTTTTATCATGTAACCATCAAGTACATTTTTTTTTTAATATATTATTTTTTTTTTACTAATTATTACCTTATAAATATTATTACGTCACACCACATGACATTACCTGAACTAACCTTTTATGCCTTGCCACAGAAAGATAAACATTTTATAAACTTTAACAGACTTATTGACCTTGATACACAATAGTGAGGGTCTGCAGGGGTCTAATTTTCAAAATTCTGAATCTGCTTATAACATAATGTGGCGTGTGTCATGTGCTGGGCAGGGACCGGCTTACAGCAGTCTCATGCGTTGTCTCGGGGGCATTGTCAAGGTTCATCACAGGGTTACCGTGACAACACTAGCGGGACCTCATGCCAGATATATCACTGTAATGAAAAGGTTAGAGTTTCATTGCTCAAGGGACTCTCTCGTCCAATTGTGGATCAGTGCTTTGTCCCGTACCTCTTTTTTTTTTTTTAAAGCAGTCTAGAATTTATTCTGTTGTTGATAAAAATGAATTCATGTGTTTGTGTGTGTCTCGCCCCAGGATGCCTACTGTGGGTCACAACAAAAACCTATTATTACATTTCATCAAGGTATCTTCACATGCTCTTTTCTTGTCATTTTGTAAGAGAACACCTTTTAGCAGACAACAGCAGGAAGTTAATCACACGCTGATACAGTTTACTCTGTAAAAAGTGGGGGTTGTCACCGTTATCATGCACGGATTGTCTAAGATTACCAACATTCATCACTGTGTAAAGATGTTTTAGGATTCTTGAGATGTTTCCAGGCCGTAGCTAATTTAATGCCACAATCAGCACAGATTGCATGTTTGTGTGTTGAATGTCGGTTGTGTGTATGTGATGTGCTTTTGATCTCCCTCTCTTTTTCTCCCTTTCTTCATGCATTGCCTCATGTGGAATCAGTCGGATCAGGTTAGTCAGTGTTTTTAAATCATTTTCTCTGTTCCCAGCTGGACCCGTCTCTCCCTTCTGTGTGATTTATTCGTCCCAATTGATTCCCATTCAGCGATGTGCTGCCTCAGAAACAGAAGCATTTGTCTCCTTTCAGTTTCTTGCGTTAAACCTGGTTGTATGATATGCTCTGCCATCATAAAATTTCCTATTAAAGTATCATTTGGTACCTATAGGGAAGTCTGAGTTTTTTCAAAGTAGGGGTCACTTTTCGAAAATGCAAGGTGAACAGGAGTCATTGATTTTTCATTTGACCAACTTTGTTTATAGCAGCTCTTTCATCATAACACTCAATAGAAGGCCTTTTTATTTTTTCCAGAACAATCAGTTCAATGTAAATTCAAACATCTACATCTTTTATTTACCCCAAAATGTATCTACCTTTATGCAAATATGCTTTCAATTGATCAGAAGTGACCCTGGAAACATTTAGGGCCCTATTTTAATGATGTAAGCGCATGATCTAAAGCGCACTGCGCAAGTTCACTTAGGCCGTGTCCTAAGTGAACGGCCGCGTTCGGCGTATATGGTCGGCGCGTCCGGCGCATTGTCCAAAAGGGTTGTCCCTATTCTCTTAATGACTAGTGGGTGTGTTTTGGGCATAAGTGCAATAAACCAATCAAAGTCTCATCTCCCATTCCCTTTAAAAGCCAGTGTCGCTCGCGCCATGGCGGATTCGCAATTTACATGACCGAATTTGCAAGTGGAAAGACCGAACGCTTCTCCAGAGAGGAAACGGATCTGCTCATGCGCGAGGTTAAAGCGTGCAAGCAGACCATCTACGGGACAAGCCGGATTCTACCATATCTTTATGTACACAATATTAATGTTTTACATTGTAATCCTTTTATTTTTTTATATTTGGCATGTTTGTGTGCTGCTGTGCGTCCCTGTGTGTGTAATAAGCAGAGTGTACGTGCGTTGTGGACCCGCCTATAGGCGCACATTACTAAATTCTCTTTAAATAACAAAATAAATACTGCGCCATTGACTTTAGACCAGGTTTTTGTTGGTCAATGGCGCAGTCTATTTCAGTTGCCTCAGTATAGCAATGCACCAACAATTCGCCTGAATACACCTCATTTTCAGACCAGCACGCGCACAAATGGGCGCAAATGCATTTGCTATTTAAACAACGTGGCGCAGGACGGGAAAATGATAACTGCGTCGGGCTGAATCTAGCAAAAAACACTTGCGTCGCGCCTGGCGCCGCATAGGGCCCTTAAAATATTACAAAAGATTTCTATTTTAAATAAATGCTGTTCTTTCGAACTTTCTATTCAGCATAGAATGCTGGAGAAAAAAAAAATCACAATTTGCACAAAAATATTAAGCAGCACAACTTTAGCATAAGCTGCGTTTGCATAGACCCAAATAATCCGATTGTAATCGGACTTGTTGAACAGTCATAAAAAAATGTCACATGTAACTGCGTCAGTCAGAATGACTTGATCGGTGCATGTGTAATGACGTATGACATGTGGAATGAGCTATTGTTGTTGAATTTTGTTGAATCATGTCATTCTAAAATTCTCCTTCTACTCATCGTCTGTGAAGTGGAGCAGGACAACGTCCCGCCAGTCCTGGTTTCTGTCATCCACAGACGCCTTGTTTTGGGCGCTGGAAGGGACGGCTTTACTGCTTGATAAATATAAGCAGCACTGCACTACGGTTTATATGCTCGTCGTCTCCTAATTAGAACCCGAAATAGATAAATTTTAAGTCTGCTCTTTAAAACAGAGAAAATAAGCAATGTTGAGAATAATTAGTCTGTGCAAACAGCAGGAAACTATGTATAATCGTGCAGTGTGCCCATGTCAAAAAATCAATTCCGATTTGAAGTTTGTGACACATAAACGCGCACATCAACCCGATCGCTTTATTTGGCGTTCATTTAAACACTATGTTCGGATTCATCAATGAATTCATTCCGATTGAAGCAAATGCGTCCATGTAAACGTAGCTACTGTCAAATCGACTATGAAAATTTTTATATGATTACCACTTAGGCTAAATGTAAACCTAATTCAAATGAAAAGTCCATTTTGTGGTGGTAGGCCAATGATAAACCTCTTCAGTGGTATGGAGAGGCCCGTCTTACGAGCTTGACTTGTGTTTTGTGGATATTTACAGCGATAACGGTTTTCAAGGACAAATGCAGTGAGTTGGTCTGCGAAAGCAATCCTACACCTGACTCACCTGCCTCAGAACATTGGGCCTGATAACACACTCTCTGATACACTCCTTCGCTCGGGCTAATCCATTATTAATTGAATCAAGAACATTTTTAAGCTGTAACCTTGAGGCAGGAGGATGATGGGAGGTCTTGTAGTTGCTATGTTGTGCCAAAATGAGTGCAGAGGCTTTTGACTCTTGGCTGAGTTTAGCACAATGCACTTAGTGTATATTAGATTATTTTTCCAACAGCAAATGCTGCTTTGAATTGTGTGTTGAATCCTGAATAGTCGTGTAGAAGTACTGGTAGGCTGCTGGTTAAGGCATTGAGCAGGTCAAAAACGTGTTCTAAACATAGGTTCAATACAATGCTGTGAACTATTTCCTCATTCGTTTTTCACCAACAAAGTTCTTTAGGTGTTAAAGCATCAGTGTGTTTGCCTGTTTAAGTTCCACATAAGAAAGACAGCCATACAGGTTTGGAACAACATGAGGATGAGTAAATGATGACAGAAATTTTGAGAATGTGAAGGCATACTATGCAAGATTTGTACCTTAATATGACAGCTTCGAAGTCATGTCGATGGTAAACGAACTCGCCGCAAGTTTGAGAGGTGGTGCCCCGACAAATCTCGTGAGAATCACGACTTGCTTTACGGCGCGACGTCACATACATCAACAACCTACGAAGCAGCCTTTATGGAAGACACTAGCACACATTTCAGACGTGAATCATGGCAGAGTTGACGAATAAAACGAAGAAGAAGAGTCAAGGAAAAGAAGACGAGAAACTGACCGCGTGAGGATTTACGACAGTAACGTTAAATACAAGTACTCCACAGCGACTCTAGGGGTCGCTGTTTGACAAAAACGGAAACTGCATAGTATGCCTTTTAAAGTAAGGTCCCTCTAAGTGTACTGTAAGCCACCTTGGATGATTTGTCTGCTGAATGACAAGTTTCAATCAAATAGCACACCAAACATTCCTCTGAGACGACAGAATAAAGAGAGTTTTTCCTACCGCAGATTGAATATCAATCTCCAATATGTGCCAGGACTCCATAACCCAGTCTATATAAAGCTCAGGGAGACGCAGGACGTGTTTTGCATCAGAAATGGCACAGTACTGTAATGGTTTGTGTGTGTGTTAACAATGTTAAAGCCTGAATCAATGGAAGGGACTTCATGCCTGCTGACTGTGAACTCTCATGAAATGAAGACAAAAGTGAAACGTGTGACAAAAGCCAAATGAAACGATTGGTGGAAGGACTGCTACTTTGAAATACATGGATATCATTACACTTACGTTCGCTGTTTTGTACTCTCGTTGCTTTTTGAGGTCATTTGAGGTCATTTTGACCTTTAAATATCATATTTCTGTGCATTAGTGAGGCACAGGAGTAATTATATGGTAGTGTCTTGAGTCCCATATCAGCTGAGGGTCAGTACATTCATCAGTATCTCCCTTGATGCCTCTCATTTACAAATGCTCAAGTCGCTTTTTGCGCTTCAGAGTTTCATAGATTATATGTATGTACATATTTCTCCTAGGAATACGCACACAGCTCCTGTTTAATTTATCATGCAATGATGCAGAGAAGCAAAAGGAAACATTGTCATATTACAGTAATGTTGTGTCATTTACATATGTATGAACTGTAAATGGCTTTTGCTGTGATATGATTACTTAAGAGTTTACAATATGCAGCATTCATCACAAACCAATAGCTGCAGCCTCTCTCTCTCTCTCTGTCTCTGTCTCTCTCTCTCTCTCTCTCTCTCTCTCTCTCTCTCTCTCTCTCTCTCTGTGTCTATGTGTGTTTTGTGTCTATTCCTCATATCTTTCTCCTGCTGTTCTGTGGTTTAATGAAATGTGCACAGTGAGCACAGTAGGAATGCCAGAGGAAATCAGGAAATGCAAGGGATAGGAATAGGATAAGTGGAGAGGATCTGGGGTGATTAGACCTGCTTCTCAGTGGGGTGATGTCAGTGGGATTTGTGCATGTGTGTGTGTGTGTGTGTGTGTGTGTGTGTGTGTGTGTGTGTGTGTGTGTGTTAGGGTTAGGTGTCCACAAAGATGGCAATATCCGAAATTCAAGGAAAACACTTTATAAATCAAACTAAGAAAAATAATAAAATGAAAATTAAATATAAAAATACAGAAGGTTTTCTGCGATGGGCAGGTTTATGGCAGGTGTGTGTGTGTGTGTGTGTAATTTCCGTAAAATCTGTGAAATTGGAGGGTGAAGGACGCAAAACTTCTGAAACCTGCCTAAACACGGGCTTAAATTAGCGTCCAGAGGAGATATTCACAAGTAATCTGATGTCCAAAAGGCTGTTAGTGGAAACGTTTCTATTTTGTAATTCGATACAATTGGAAAAGTTTAAGTGGAAAATTTGTTAAAAGCTCATAATAAACAGACATTTGGCTCCCAGAAGCTTTTGATGTCAGTGGTTTAGGAACTTTTTTTAAAGAGACAGTTCGCCTCTCCTATCACGGTGGAAGGGAATGGAGTCTCTGCCTAATGAGATATAGATTAAAACGCAAAACTAATTAAAAGACCCATTAAAAGTTTGGGAAGATGCTGCCCTGGCCTGCGGAAGAAGGGAAGAGAGAAAGTAAGCATACAATAGAGTAAAATAGCGATGCCTGCCAATAATCAGCCATAGGTCTAAGAATAAGGTTTTTGTGTGGTTGTTTTTGTTTTTTAATTTCCTCTCCCATCTGATAAAGATAGAGAAAGAGAAATTCATGAAGGCCCCACTAACCTTAGTCTCAGCTTCAGACATCGCCAAAGGTCAGAAATTGAACGTTTTTTTAACATGAAATTTAAAAAGTGAGTGAGTGAGTGAGAGTGAGCAAGCGAGCGTAATTTGCTGCTTAACCATAGTATGATACATCGTTGAAGAAAACAACTAGCTAGTCACGACTGTTTCCCCCGAATCCCCGAAACCATATTGTCGCAAATTTGTCTTTCAACCACATTGGTTAATGATGCCACACAGGTGGTGGAGTAAAAACTTATTTTAATTAATCATTTTGAGATCGAATTAATGCCAGATTTTTTGCTCTAGATTACGGACATGCCTTTGAGGAAATTCTGTTTTTTTGCTAATTTTGTATTGTTTTGATCGCTCAGATTGACAGGTCTTGATTTACCATGCGCCATAGAATAGGAGCGCAAAGCTGAAACAGCGCTGGAAGACCATCATTCATCAACCAGGATTTTATTACAGTTTGTTTATTCTATGCAGTTTTATTGTGGCATTTACACATGTAAGTAGTTCGGTAAAATCATTTGTTTGGAGGGTTGTTTGGACCCTTGGTGAATTAATTAATAATCATGTTTGTTGGAACTAAGGTTTCGGGAAACACAGACTCGTTGAACTATGCTGATAACGACGGAACTTGCGACCTTAGTTGGCTAACAATGCTTTTGGGAAACTTATCCCTGAATGGTTGTCGATATGCAGTTGCTTAATTTTTCTCAGTTGTTGTGTATGTGTTGCTTTGCAGTTTATATGGCATTTTGTGTTGTTTCTATGGCGTCACTATTGGTTTTCTTGGTGGTTTCTTATATTTTATTTATTTATTTGGACAGTTAACTGACATTTGAAACTAGTATATAATAGATATATTCTCCTACGCCCAGCATTTTAAACACTCTAATGTGTACATGACACACACATGCACAGCTACACCCCACGCAAGTAATTACTGAATCTGTGAGGTCTGGTTCACCTGCGATATCAAATGGGTTCTCCATGCCCATTTCACGGTGGAATTTTTGCCGTATAGATTTGAATATGCAAACGAGTTAGCATGCATGATTAATGAGGCATTCCACAATGCAGATGTAACCCCCAAGAGCCGGCGAGGAGTATTACTCTACATTAGAGTATTACTCGTGTTCATGGAACAGAATGGAGCTGATTTCTATGGTAATGCAAGCCACAAATCCTGTTCATTTTCTTGAAAATACTTCAGCTGTTATTGCTTCTTAAAGTCATCTTCATTGTCATCACTCCTAAGACAAATAGCAGATTAAATGACACTGTATTTATGAAGTAACCTTCAACAACATGGACAATCATGTCCCTCAATAATTGGCTCCTGTGTATGTGTCCAGGTCAACAGGGAGCTTGGGGAACAATCCACACAGAAAGATAATGATTGGCTGTACTATATAGACAGATGTATAGATAAAAGAGAAGAGAGAGTAATAATTTTGCTGTCCAAACTTCCTATACCAAATAAACCTTGAGCTAAACTCAAACTCGCTCTTTCTCTCTCTGAACTGTGCTGCAATCAATGCTTCCACTTTCACTGAGGCCCCAATTAAGACCACACTGGATCAATCCATATTTTTTTCTTCATTTTGGTGAAAATCAGTGGGCCGCTCCAGATCAATGGCTACTGTGCTGAAGAAGAGAGATGGAATTGAGGTTTTTTTCACTGTTCTCCAGCTCTAATTGATCTGCAGGATGAAATGCTTAGGCAACATATGATGTGTGCATGTCTCTGGCCATTTTGTACTATTTTGAGACCAAATGATACAGTACCTTCATGGTTCTTTCAATTTTACCCCATACTGGGGGAATTTGACAATTGCAGGGTAAAACTCGGGGATGGTAGAACCAAGGAGGTCTATGATAAATGGAGAAGTCTTTCTTTGAACATTCATTTCAGTTAGCATTCACTGTTTGCAATTCAGTATTTGGAATGAGCAGTATTTCCAAACACATATTCATAAAACAGTGAGAAGAAATTTGCACAAATGCAGTGCATACTCTAATAGAATGCTATTTCAGATGCAGCATAAGGCTTTGTTCCAGTCTCTAGTGAGTGGCATTTAAATTGCATTCAGTTTTATCCAAAACAGATGGACGTGAATCTGGCACGTGAATCTATGAGCATGTTTTATTACGTTGGTTGTTGCACGTATCGCAGCAATGAATTTCGGAAATGAAATGTGAGTGGTGGTAAAAGGTTAAAGCTTTATTGTGTTTGAAAATATCGTACCACCTACAAAAAAACCCTACCCTAATCCAACAGATAGTGTTAACAAAAAAAAAAAAAAAATTTACATTGACAATGCATTTTTTGAGCAAACATGCAACCATGCAGGACACATACCCATGTGCTCCGTATCACAAGTGCAATGCTGTTACAGGTGAGCTACCGAGCAAGTTTACTGCATTAGAAAGCCATTCATATGGAGTTGGTTATGTGATGCAAATGACAAAGTGTAAACAAAGTTTTATGCAAGAAACAGTTTTAAAATAAGTTTTTATTAATTGATAATCTGTCCCTGTCATAATCTGTGTAAAAAGGAATACAATTTTTAGTGTCCATTTTAGCTGGAAACTACAGTGAATTGTACAGTATAGTTTTGCAACAATGTACGTAGAGACACATTTTTCCAATGAGCCTGTTTTCAATATATTCGACAACACCTGCAATTTTGGACAAAACAAGGAATAATTTAGCTGGCAACTAATTGAAATGGGCTTCACACCTACGATGCCTCAATAGGTTGCTTAGCTAGGCAGCTGACAACATTTGGGAACAGAGCTTAATAGTGTAGCTGAATGAAAGGCATGCATTGAAATTCTAAAAAAAAAGTTCACACTGTCGCCAACCTTGCTGGTGCATTAACACCCCAGCTGGTTCATGTCTATCTGTTATGTGTACACACATCTGCTATGTGTGCTTACTATTGTTTACATCCGCTTATTCTGTGTTTGTTTACCTTTTCTTGCATCACAAACAATCATTGCAGTGATGGGGCAAGGCATTAATTGTATGCAAATATATGAAAATTACTGTGACTCGCAACTCAGTTCGTATTAGTCCTATGCATATTATGTTTGCTAAACAGGCATGGCTCATGTTCAAACCTCGTTCCCACCCCCACAAACCCTCGATTTCGCTAACCACACTAAATAAACACACAAACCATTGTCAAATCCCCCAACCTAATTAAATACGAGTCTCCAATCCAAAAATGCTCTCCCATCCACCTCATTGTCTTGGTTAGAAATCGGCCATTTCAGCCAAATGTTTGAAGCCTATCTAGAAAGCAAAATTCCTCGCTTGCGGAGGTTCTCTTCACGCTCATTTTGATTTAATTAAATGAGAAAAGAATAAGTAGCCTAAAAAGAGACTTAAAAGAATAAAGCATGGTCAGATGGTGGCAGGAAGAGTATTTCCTTTGCTCATTATCATTTAGAAAGATGAGGATGGCTTTGTCTTATTCTAGTCTAAATTCCCTTTTTTGGGTCATCTCCTCTAGGAGAGATTGTAATGACTTGGGGTTGGCACGACTTGAAAGTGGGAGGGGTGTGTGGCGTGTTTGGATATGTAGGATATTTATGGATTGCTGATAGGCTATATGCACTTTCTGTCCAATGTCATGCCATAGAGGATTATAAGACTTTATAAGAGGGAACATTAAGGGCCCTATCATACACCCGGCGCAATGCAGCGCCAGGCGCGATGCAAGTGTTTTTTGCTCGTTTCAGCCCGACGCAATTATCTTTTTCCCGTCCCGTGCCACGTTGTTTAAATAGCAAATGCATTTGTTCCAATATCAATATCATATTCTGTACAATAGATGAGCATGGAGGCCCACATATAACAGAAGATGTTGTTGTAAAACCTTTATTTTAAAAGTTAAATGTTTATATACAAATTACAACTAATAAAAACTAACAAAAAGCAAGAAATTGTTAAATAATAATAAAACCAATTTTAAAAAAGTAACAGCAAAATAATGTGGTTGTTTTTTCCTCATCAGTCTGTTATAATTCATAAATCAAAAAGTAGGCCTAAACATTTAGAAATTGACAAGAAAGGAGTACATTTTTTAAAATAAAATCATTTATTGTCTTATTTTTTAATAAAGATAATTTGGAACTGGTAATTAAATAAAGCTAATAAGTGTATTCATCCAAGTGCAGTGTGTTGTATTCATGTTTTCTTGATTAATAAATACATCATCAGCCGGCAGGTCAGGTGCATAATGCAATGCTTTGTGACTCGTGTCAATTTTTTAACTCTATTTACAATAGTGTAAAAAGATCATTCGTCGATTATGGTGCGCACCGATAATGAAAAGTGACAGTACCCTGCAGGCTGTAGACGGTAGTTTTCTTATTCCCAACGAAATAACAATACAACCTGTCTTTAAGAACGTCTTGATCGACTGGGTTACATTAACTCTTCTGGCCTCCCTCTCCTCCTTTTTCATGGCGTTTCTGGTACCCTGATTTATGTTTTCTTTTCCTCAACATTTTTCAGTCAGTCAGTCTCCTGCTCTTCCACCAAGTTAACTTCAGGCACCGCCGCCTCAACTCTGATTGGTTCTGTTCACGAGCTGGGCTGGGAAGTTTATTGGGTCCATCTGATGTTTGTCACTGACTGAATAATTAATAAATACTTTAGATCGGACTAAACCATTTTTTAGGGAGGTAAGAGAAGCAGATATTTGGAAAAAAGATTGAACCAAATTGCATGTTTTGTGTTTTTCATTTAAATCTCAGACATATAACTAATATAAATATTATAATTATTCATACAATAGGGGCCTATATAGTATAACTGCTGGATTGTGTGGGGCCCCCTGGGCAACCTATAATTGTCACCACCTTTCACCCCACTAGCGACGGCCCTGTGATTTCTACGCATTTGCGTTAAGTATATTTGTGCATGTCTTGGGCAGAATCTTGGGTATCTTAGAAAACACTATATACAACCCAGGAATTTGTTTACCTTTGCCCTATGGATACCCCTTTTCCCTCTTCCTGGGTTTGCCGCAGGGCTTTGTGCTCATCTAACACCGCAGTATTGTGCTCAGAGACAGCAAACTGAGCTAAAAGAGCACTCCTGACTTGAGACAAAACTGATTTGTTAGCTCGTCTCAGGCAGGTCATTTCTGCGAGGGCTATGAGACGTCGGGACACTGTGTGTGAGGAATATGTGTGTGTGTTTGTGACAGGCAGCTCGGAGTTTAATAGTGACACTTGCACTAAAACACAGAACTTGCCTGAAGCACAGCCTGCAGCTACATGCCACGCTTGCACTGCACGCACACACACACACACACACACACACACACACACACACACACACACACACACACACACACACACACACACACACACACACACACACACACACACACACACACACACACACACACACACACACACACACACAGTCTATTCTTATCCAGCTTCACACAGCCAGTGTAAATGCGTTAAGACAGTACAGTGCATTGTCATACTCCACCTGCCCACAGCAAAAAAGTCTTCTGCTATTGTTTTGTAACTGATCAGGACTGGCAAGATACAACACCAGGTTAGAGAGAGTGAGAGAGAGAGCAATGCTGTGTGATGCCAGCGCTAGAGAGTGTGTATCTGTATGTGTGTGTGTGGGTGGTTGGATGGGTAGGTGGGTGTCTGTGTGAATAATTGATGTTGTGAGAGTTGTGTTGTGTTGCTGTGGAGTCTCTGTCACTCAGTGCTGTCAACAGCTCCGAATCAAAACATACGCCAACCTGACAACTTCCTCTAGGGTCTCCCCTTCTGCCACACTATACACACATGAGAGAGACAGAGATACAGCAGCAACTGTAACGGAATGAGACTGCACTCTTTCAGACATTAAAATCACTGCTGTGTTTCCTCTATCTGTTTGATTATGTACATCGGTGAGTTTATTTGCCTCAGGACCTGATATACACCGTCTTTCAACTGACTACTGCCAAGTATGTGTGTGAGATACAGAGAGAGAGAGTGATATATATATATATATATATATATATATATATATATATATATATATATATATATATATATATATATATATATATATATATATATATATATATATATGTATGTGTATATGTATATATATATCATCAGCCGGTCATATATATATATATAGTAGAGATCAAAATTAAAGAACAACATACAATTTCCTAAATTTTAGGTCACTGCTTAGTTCTAGATTTAACCTAACAGGAGAAGAAGGGCAGTTTTTTATAGCATATTTCATAAGTTAAATATATTTAACTACATTATATAAAACTTGACCGAGACAATTAAAAAAATAACTCTGGTCAAAATTAGAGAACTCTTTCAGATACCTTCAAGTTATTGGTGATAATGAGGCACCTGGTGCTAATTTCCATAATTATCTGGCACATCCTATGTAACTGGCAGCAAACTTTCCAATTTTAACTGACTTTGCAAGATGGCAAGCCGCTCTAAGGTGACTGAAACCCTACGACACCAGGTTGTACAGATGAAGGCCAAAGGGATGACCCTTTCAGCTATTGCAACAGAAATTGGTAGTTCCTAGAAATTGGTCGTTGATTTCTATAATATTGAATCTTTACAAAGACACATTCATTCAAGTCCCCTAAAAAGGCTGGTCGTCCACGTAAGACAAATGCACGAGAGGACAGGTCGATGCGGAGACTTTCAATGGGGAATCAGTTCAACACTGCAGCTGGAATTGCTCGCCAGTTCAGAGATGGACACGGTAAGGATCTGTCTCGGCATACAGTGTCTCGTCGTTTAAGAGAATTCGAACTGAAAGCTCACTCTGCAGTGACCAAGCCTCTCATCAGCAGCAGAAATCAAAAGGCTAGACTAACCTTTGCGGAGGAGCATGCCATGTGGACAGAGGAGAGCTGGTCAAAAGTTCACTTTAGTGATGAAAGTAAGTTTAATTTATTTGGGTCCGATGGAAAACATTATGTTCGCCGTCAAACTGGGGAAAGATTGAACCCAAAGTGCATAAAGAAGTCAGTCAGAGGTGGAGGAAGTGTCATGGTTTGAGGGATGTTTTCTGCTACAGGAGTTGGGCCTCTGCTGGGCCTATTATAAAGCTACATGGCAGAGTGAATGCAAATGTTTATCAGAACCTCCTTTGGCAACATGCGGTTTCTCCCAATCAGCATCTCCCAATCAGCCTGGAATTTTCATGCAAGTCAATGCCCCCTGTCACACTGCAAAATGGATAAAGCAGTTCCTTGAAGCTCAGAAAATGTAAAAAAATGAAATGGCCAGCCCAGAGTCCTGATCTAAACCTGATTGAAAATCTTTGGAAAATCCTTGGCGACAAAGTAATGGCTAAGAAACCCACTACAGTTACTGAACTATATATATATGAGGAGGTGTGTGTGCGCTGCAGCATCTTTTCGAATAACTCCATCCATCCATCCATCCATCCATCCATCCATCCATCCATCCATCCATCCATCCATCCATCCATCCATCCATCCATCCATCCATCCATCCATCCATCCATCCATCCATCCATCCATCCATCCATCCATCGTTTTCTGTCCATCTGCCTGTCTGTCTAGCTAGCTTTTAATCAATTTATAAGAATTTTGGACAGATCCAAAATGCGCCTATATCTCTGTGGTGACCCAGTGAACAGGAGTCTTTGAGTATGTAGCGCCTCATACCCTGACCACTCACCACACTCATGTTTTATTCATAAGGCATTTCCACTGATAGTGCAGTTGTTTGATGCACAAGAGCCGACAAGTCCGACATTGATATAGAAAGCATTTGGGTGAACGTATGATTGATTGATACAAGAAGGTTTGAGTGGCACTGAAAGTTCACCTGCATCGTTGAGATCATCAATGGCTTTTTCTCTGTTACATTCATGCAAAAAAAAAAAAAAAAAAAAAGGTCACATCATGTTCTAATGATAAACTGAGGAGACTTCAAAACACAAGTGTGTAAGTGATTTAAGAGATGCTTCAAAAATGTGTGTGAGAGAGAGAGATCAGACAGACCAATGGATTGATCCGTCTATGGTGTCTATAGCACTCACCCGAGTCCAATACAATTGATCACGGAAAAGGGACAAAGAGACGGAGGGAGGAGAAAAAGACAAATCTTTTTTGCAGGCATGCTTACACCAAATGCCTCTGCTGGGCTGATTTCTATTCCACTGGCACAGACTCTCCAAGAATGTTATTGTGTTTCTGTCAGAGGTGCTTCAAGCTGATGGGCCGCCATGCCCGCTTGAAAAAGGCAATTTCACATCTGGAGTGGGAATCTTCTCCCGTTGTCAAAGACGCAGCGACTCGCCCCCTTGTGAGTCATGCCTCTCATCACAATAAAACACAGGAATCAAACCAGCAGGATAACAAAGTCTAATCAGCTATCGAATGGCTATGCTGTCTGGCCTTATTAATCAACACAAACCATAATGACCTTTTCAAACAATGTGATGGGACTGTTGAGCTCACATACAATTACAAGCTCATCAAGAGATGAGTAAAGCCCAGCATGGCTATGACCAGACGTCATGGCATGATTTTGCCAAGTAAAACATGTTCCTGGGTCAACATGTTTTGTTGATCCTGGAACAACATTTCTGTCTGAAAATTTAGTCCTAACCCTATCCCTACCCCTGAACCTAACCCTGCCCATAAGTTATCCCTAAAATTATAGAGAAATGAAAGGTAAATAACACTGATGTAGAAGCACCTAAACAGTCATAATGTTGAAAAAAATTACTAAAATTGACATAAACTGTAAACTTGTCCCTCAAATCTGATTGGTTGATTGGAATGTTGTACCAGGATCAGCGAAAACTTTGATCCAGGAACACGTTGTACATGGTGAGACCACGTTCACCATGACGAGTTACAGTTAAACACTAATAATGTCTATGATTCAAAACAGGAATTGAAGCGTTCTCAGCGAATGGTAAAGCAGATTTGGGACAAGGAAAGCGAGAAGAAGACGTTTGTATCTTATCTTCCATATGATATCCATATGAACAAGTAAGATATCATATGGAAATTAAATCTTCCGAATAGCAAAATAAATAAATAAATAAACATTAACTGAAATAAAATTATATATAGATAGATAATGTTCACGTGCCAGCGATGACTCCATTGGCACACATGAAAATAGATTATTTAGATTGTGTATTATGATTTCTGTATTAGCTCAAAAAATATAAAGAGGAAAAAATAATAATATTTAAGCTCCATTCTGGCTCAGTTATCAGGTTTCAGCTGAGGAGTGTAAAGTCACCTCTGAGGATTCTGGATGAAATGGCAGTTAATCCGTCTAAGGTCTGTAGCTCATTCCACAGTAGACCTCAATAAGCCTGATGGATCACCGCTGAGTTTCTCTCACTCCAAAAGCGTCCGAGACATAGAGAGACTGAGAGAGAGGCAGCTCCCGACTGCTAATTTGTTTGTTTCTTGGCTTAATCAAAAGTAGGTATCAATAACATTGACAGCTTTGTATAGTGTGAATGGCACACAGTTTCTCTTTTTATGCTCCACCATCAGTTTCAACGGTCTGTGATTATTGATACTTGCCCTCAATGGAAGAGACAACCTTTTGTAAGGATGAATTGAGTAGTTTTTCTGATGTTAATATAGATTCTCATATCCCAGCTAAATATGTAGTAGTAAATATGCAGACAGCTCTCTGTGAGACATTTGCAGGTTGATTTTCCAGGAAAGTGTAAACACTGTCTCTGTGCGTGGTGCTATCACAACATTGATCTGTTTGTTTGAGCATCACAACCAGCCTGACACAGCAAAATTGACTCATTCATTGTTTTAATATTCCAGGCATGCAAAACCAACTCCTATCTACTTGAATTGGGAAATACAAAAATCATCCAATGGTGTGAGTTTGATGTATGTTGTGTGGGGCGGCTACTAGGGTAGCTATGCAAGCGAGGGTGTTCCTATGCAGTTGTTAAGGTGATCTGAGTGATAAATTTGATATGCAGTTGCTTGGTTGTTCTGGATGGTTGCTAGGTCATTGCTAATACGTTTCTAAATGATTCTGACTGGTATGTGCTTGCTATTCAATTGCTAGGGTGGTGTGGGTGGGGGCTTGGATGTAGGGATGTCGCGATAACCCCAATATTGTAGTACCGCGCTACTGACAAGACAACCGCAGAGGAATGCAAGTAACCGCAGCAACCGTAATATTCACGTTTTCTTTTTTCAAAAGGCTATACCCTTCTTGTTTTGAACTTTGTGTGTATTGAATGTTAAATAAGTTAATAATGATAACAAGACTGTGTATCATGTTGATTTGTACAGAGGCTTTGTGGATTTGCACTAAAGCCTAAACAGACAGTGAATGAGAGAGATTGACTGAGCGTGTGCATTACCTGCGTCTGTCTTTGAGTCATATATATTCGTTAAAAAGGTTGCTGTGTCCAAGGAAAGCGAAATATCGTATTGCCCTTTTAACGTTTAAGGGTATTTCCCATAAATGGCATGGTAAAAAAAATCAGCGAGTCACGCATTGAAACAATGCCATTGGTCTCTATTAGGTGAAGCATCAGCTTCAGCTAGGGCTGGGCGGTATGACGGTATATATCGTTACCGCGGTAGAAAATGTCAACCGTAACAGTTTTTTCATTCCATGTATACCACGACATGTAAATAAGTGGGCGTGGTTAACTCACATGCAACGTGCGAGAGACTGAGACACTGAGATTTGTCAAAGAAACATGGAGAAAGCAAATCAAGAGGATCCACAAAGGAATTACGTTTTCTAAAGGGTTGTTGTTAACGTGATATTTTCGGGGGGAAAGGCGCAGCAGTCAAATAGAGTGCGGCAGGAGGAGTGCATGATCGCAACGGGGAAAGCATGAAGCTTACTTGACAACAACAGTTCATATATCAATATCGTAACGAATAGAAATAACCTTAAATAATGTATAGTTATCTGCATCTTTCTGTCTCTTATGTATAGTTACTTTTTAAACACGAAACTCGCATTCAGTATGACACGCGAGTGGTTGCCGTGGTAACAACCTGCTTGTTAAAGTAGCCTAAATAATCCTGTATCTGAGGCAAAATTACTAAATATGCAGCACGAGTTATATATTTCTAACTCCAAACAATTGGCCACTGAATCAGCTGATCAAATCTTGCTTCGATTTAATGCGTGATTACAACTTGTCATTCAAATTAACCGATCGCATTTTACTGATGCAAAAGACGCGCGCGTGCACACGCACTGAGAGGGAGCGCGGCATGTCGGTGTTCACCAAGCTATGTAAAATAATGGCGCAGTTACAAGATGTGTATAATTTACACTACTTAGTCAACACTAACAGTAGTTGCTGTTCGGTTTTCATACTGCTGTTCTCCTAGTCACTTATGAACTTGACACTTCTGATCCTCTCTTGATTAAAGCTTATATTAGTGCTGCTATGCAGTTACTGGGGTGTTTTGGGTTATAAGCTCTTGCTACCCAGTTGCTAGGGTTTTATGGGTGGTTGCTAGGGCGTTGCTATGCAGTTGCTAAGGGGTTCTGTGTGATAAGCTTGCAATGTAGGTTGTTCTAGATAACTTTTAGGGCATTGCTTAATGAGCTGGGTGGTGGCTAGGGTGTTTCTATGCAGTTTCTAATGGGTTCTGGGTAATAAGTGCTTGCTGGCCTGTTACTAGGCTTTTCTAGGTGGTATCTCGGTGTTGCTATGCAGTGGCTAAGGGGTTCTAAGTATTAAGTGCTTAGTGAAATGTTGCTAGGATGTTGTTATTATTCAGTTGCTAAGGGGTTCTAAATAATAAGTGCTTACTGGCCTGTTTCTAGGATTTTCTAGGTGGTGGCTAGGGTGTTCCTATGGAGTTGATAAGGGGTTCTGAGTAATAAGTGCTTCCTGGCCTGTTGCTAGGATGTTCTGGGTGGTGGATAGTGGGTTGCTACGCAGTTGCTAAAGGGGTTTTAAGTATAAGTGCTTCCTGGCTTCTTGCTAGGATGTTCTGGGTGGTGGCTAGGGTGTTGGTATGCAGTACCTGAGGGGTTTGAAGTGAAGATAAGCACTTGATATGCAGTTGCTAATATGTCCTAGGAACTGGCTAGAACGTTGCTACGCAGTTGTTACAGGGTTCTGAATGTGGAAAAATTGACATATTTGCAACACCTCCGGGCATCTACTGTATTTCAGGCGTGCAAACCAACTCTTATCTACTTAAATTAGGGAAATACCGAAATCTCAAAAACTACCTAGCAAACACACATTTAAATATTCCAAATCAGCAAACAAAATCTGACCTAAACTGTCCCATCATTTTTTCTCATGCTCAAATAGCATTGAAAAAAGTGTAGATTTCCTGTTGGCCTAGTCAATGTGCATGTGCAGTCCTCATGTATGTGTAAAGACACTGTTTCTAATGGGAACTGGAGCTTTTAATGACAGCTGCAGTGATGCAATGTCTTTACCAATGGGTGGCTTGCTGTTTTATTTAGAAGACAGGCCCTAATCCACCATATTGCACATTCCACTGTCTCTCATTCATAGTAATATGAGTGAACTGCCTTAGTATAAATACAGTCTTTGATGTTAATAAGCACTTGCTATGCAGTTGCTAGGGTGTTGGTACTTGGTTGCTGTGGTGTTCTGGATGGTTAATAAGTGCTTGCTTACTGCCTGAATTAAGCCCACCTGCAGGGTCTGACTGCATAGAAAAGTAATAGCAAGCCCACCACTCCTCAACAAGCCGCATGATTTGAGGTATCAATCATGTCCGTTGCACAAATAGTGCAGGACGACTTGCACTGTAAAGTTTAATATTTAATAATACCACAGTGTTTATGCTCTTTGGGAAGTTGAATGACAAATGTAAGCTTATTCACAGTCTGCACTTGGATAAGAGAAAGGGTGAAAAATTACACACTTCATCTTTTAAAAGTAGATTCATATTTCTCATATAATAATCGATTTTTCGAACTCACCATTCAAAATTATTATTATTTATTTTTTAAATACGGTGAAACTCATACACACAATCGCAAAACCCACACCACTTAGCTGCTTCACAGCTCTCAGACAGGAAAAGGAAATCAATGCGGGAAGAGCGAATCACTCAGCCCTCTCCGTGTCTCTCTCCCCAAACGAACAGCAGGACATAATAGCAAGTGACAGAAGTTAAGCGTCTCCAAAATCCAACACACATACCCTGACAAAAAGTACTAGCTCAAATAGTTTTGAGCAGTTCTGAAGCATATGTCTGTCTCCGGGCCAGATCATGAGGATGAAAAGAGAGACAGACTGTATCCGAGAACGAGAGAGCAAGGGAGAGTCCAGCCGGCGGATTGCTTTTGGCGTGTTGTTCCACGCGCACATTTCCCTCGAGTCTTCTGTAACCTCTTCACGGCTTGTCACCAGCTAGGAAAAGAGGAGAGAGCAAACGGGGGGAAAAAAAAGACTGAAAAGAGGAAAGAGAGAGATTGACAAAAAGAAACAGCCTCCACAGCCAAAGTGGCACTAAACTAGAGCATTACAAAGTGACTGTGAGGAAAAGATGTTTCTGAAGTTTGTCAACGGGAGGATGAGAGACCCTGTTTTTATAGATTCTGGGTGTTTTTTCCTCTCTCTTTCCGTCTTGTAAATGAAACTGAGTGACTTTTAGAGCGCTGCGGTGCTTTTTTTGGTAGTTTCGACATCTCCGAGAGTCTCTGTTGTGGCAGCGTATGCTCTGTTGAATGTAACTCTGTCAGTGTGTCAGTGTCCTGTCTCAGCTGTCTGTGAATCAGCCAGACATGCCTTAAACTTCCAAAATTTTACAAAAAGATATACAGTATGTACACTACCATGTAAAAGTTTGGGGTCTTTTTAAAATGTTTATGGAAGAAGTCTCTTTTATTCAGCAAGCCTGCATGGATTTGTTCAAATTTTGAAATATTATACAGTATAATTACAATTTAAAATAACTGTTTTATGTTAATATTTTAAAATGTAATATTTTCCTGCATGTGATAGCAAAGCTGAATTTTCAGCAGACATTACTCCAGTCTTCAGTGTCACATGATGCTGATTTGGTGCTAAATAAACATAATTCTGCCTACAAACGGAAGTATCGTATATATGTGTTTCCTAGTTAAAATCGGGCATTTACCACTGGGAATTTTGGGGATAATTTTGATACCCAAGTTTCCGAGTTAGGCGGGCCATAAACTTTAAACATGGCGGAGGGGAGAACAATTGCTACTGTAACTGGTATTCTTTATTAGTTTTTTTTCCCCACAACAGCTAAATCGCCTTGTCTTGTCTTTAAAATAGTGCATATTTACATATATGAATATTCATTTTAAAAGCAGGTAGTATTTGAACAAAATTCCTGAATAAATATAATTTTGGCTTTAATAAGATTTTCCCAATAAATAGGCAAGAATAAACCTGGTGTCCTCCATGATTACTGTTCTTTCTGACAACAAAGAACTTGAATGCGACAAGCTCGTAATCTCGACTCCAAAAGTGGGAAGTAGGAAATTGAAGGCGGTATAATTAACCTCACATAAAAGAACATAAAAGAACCTCACCTATTTGAAATATTATTTTTTTGCAGCATTGTTAATGTCTTTACTGTCACTTTTGATAATTTTAATGCATCCTTAAAAATACTAATTTCTTAATAAATAAATGAAAATAAAATTCTGTCATTTTACTTGCCCACATATCAGTCCAAACCTGGATGCTGTTATTTTTGCTGACTCATTGATTCAGTCTGGAGAAGTTAACAGCTCACTGGAGGGGAAGATTATTAATGAATAATGTCTTTAGGTCTGTTCCTCACACAGAAGCCTTTGATTATACACTGTGCCCCAAATTATTATGCAAGTGACATCGTAGGATTTAGTTTTAAAATATTCAGATTTTAGTTTTCAAAGAAAGTTGTTTGCTTGTTTTATTCCTCATATCTTTTTAGATTACTGGTATCAATCTCAGACAGGTTTGTTAAATAGTTTTCCAGGTCTTCTTTGGTAAATGGAAAACCTACTTAAAGAAATGATTCCACATTATTAAGCAAGTCACATTTCTCTTGTAATATGATCGATCTTTCTGAAGATGAAAAGCATGAAATAGTGCAATGTTTTGCAAAAGGCATGAAAATAACTAATATTTTGCAAAAACATTTTGAGTGATTTAAAGTACAGAAGAACCCAGTCAGATAAAGGCTTAAGGAAAGTTTCTGTCAAATAATTTAACTCTTAAATGCATGAATATTTCACCGATCATTATTGCACATTATTGCATTATTGCAATCGACTGTCTATTTATCTAATGTATTTCTACCTGTTGCGATAATTTAAAACTCTCCTGATATTAGAGCAACAATTACAGAAGAAAAGAAGAACAATTATAGCAGCAAAGTTACTTATAGTTATTAGAATGTCTAAAGTGGACTATCATAATAAAGTGTTACCAATAAAAATTATGTTGTTACCTTTTGGAGATTGGAATGGTTCAGTTTGAGCCGATGTTTTATACCATCATCACTGTCCTTGTGAGAGCTCATTTCCCAGTACATTCAGCATCTGGCTCATATTCACAATCTCAAACATATTCTCAATACTATCATTTTCAACATCTTCAAAATCAATATTTTGATCGCTGACAGCTTCTTCACCAGATCCACCATCAAGTGACAGAGACAATAATATATGATTGCGTTCAGTACTTGTTCTGCAGTAAATCACTGAGCCATTTCAAGTTTTGCTGATGATACTTCCTATTCTTTTGTTTTCTGCCTGCGGTAACTATGTGTGGAACGTCACTTCATCATTGTGTATCAAACATTACCACCTTGTGGAGTAAAGATGAATTGCACTTATTCAGTCATTAAAGATTCAATAATTGTTGTGCAGAAAAAAAAAAATACACCGTTACACGGGTCGTTAGCAATAGGGCTGTCGCGATAACCGCAATATCGCAGTACCGCGCTACTGACAAGCCAACCGCAGAGGAATTCAAGTAACCGCAGCAACCGTGATATTCGCGTGTTTAAATAAGTTAATAATGATAATAAGACGCGGCGATCATGGTTTTATCATGGTGATTTGTACAGAGGCTTCGTGGATTTGCACTTAAGCCTAAACAGACAGTGAATGAGAGCAATCTACTGAGCGCGTGCGATTACCTGCGTCTGTCTTTGAGGTCAAGTCATATATTCGTGAAAAGGTTGCCGTGTCCAAGGAAAGTTAAATATTTGTCCTGTCATCCTTTTAACGTTTAAAATAAAGGTTATTTACCATGAATGGCATCAGCGGCAGCGCTGGTCAGCATCCACAACGCGAGGAACTCGCGGTCGCGGGAAACAAAACTCAGTGAGTCACGCATTGAATCAATGCCATTTGTCTCCATTAAGTGAAGCTTCAGTCAGAGAATGTCTAATAAGACAGGCTCTGCTTCAGTGTTACCCGTGCGACGCATTGCTGGTCAGCTGAGCCTTGAAAAGTGGAGCTAAAAGTTAAAAAATAATTAACCTTGTTTCATTACTATCTTTTAATGAATCAGTCAGCGTTTTTGAACGTGTTATTGAATGAATAGTTTAATGACTCACTCAAAGACAGTCCGTTGCCGTAACAACTGCGCTCTGAGTGACAGACTTTCAATGCGGAGAGACGCTGTTTAGTTTCGGTTTATTGGTCACTAAAAATGTACTCGTTTTTGTGCATGCTGATTATTTATATAGCAACAAATAAATATAAATAAATCAAAATAAATTAATAAATGCGGTAAAACCGCATATCGTGCTATTGAGCCACTCAAAATTACCGCAAGGGAAAATCCTTCACCGCGACAGCCCTAGTTAGCAACCCTATACAATTTCTACAAAAAAAATAATGGTAAAACTGGCATTCTTGTTATATTACATTATGTAAACAATATATACACTTTTTTTCTTGTTAAATTGTTTATAATGAATTGATTGAGGAATACCAAGAAAGTTGATGAAAATGGGGCCAGTTTTTATTTCTATCTTCAAGAAGACGAGGGACCCACCTCAAAATCCATTGTACAAAATTGAGACCATAAATATTTTGTAAACATTTTCTCAAATGCTGACTTTGAATTACTTCCAAGATTGCAGAAATTATGTGAGTGCATCTCCCCAAAGCTTCCAGCTCGCTTCTTCATACTGAACCACTCCTATGAATTTCACTTATATAAGATGACTCTCATGAAAGTTTTATTCTCTGATATTCTCTTGGGCAATTACTGCTGTAAGCAGCACTATAAGCTTCATATTTCATTTTGTGAAGTTGAAAAGTGCGTTACTTTCCCTCCCAGAATCAGGAAAGTGTTTATGCAGTATGCACATATGCATCATTTTACACACAAAACCGAATGACGCGAACACGTCACTGTGTTTACCAGCATGTGTGACAGTTTATGCCTCTCCATTTGTCTCTGTCCAGAAAGTGCCAGGCTCATCATGGGCGCTTAGTACGCTTACATAGAAATAAAAATGGAGATTTTAATGTTCCAAATTGGACATTGGCATGGAAGCACACAGTTAAATGGTGATGGATGTTCTGTCTATACAGTATTTGGCTGATTTTATTTTTTTTTTTTATGTAGGGAAGCCACACGAACACTATACATGTATTAAATATCTGCTTACATGCGCATATATGTAGACTTTTACCATGCACATATGATTTATGGAAGAAACTAGCCCCTCCTAACTTTGATAAGTCCATTATCTTGGCACTTGGCTGTGGAAAATTTACTAACGGTGGCCTGACTTCAAACTATTAATCAGGGCTTCAACGCTTAGCACACCGTAAAAAGGTTATTTGTGTAATAGATAAAAGGGTGAAATGAATTAGCAAGCCGGAATTCAAAGTTCTCTCTTTCTGCATGGCTTTCTCGCTCCGTCTTTCTCCCAAGCGGCAGCGTGAAAGGCTGACCCTGTGCCCACCACCATATAGCACTTTACTTTCATGGACGCCTGGCTGTATCTCATAGGAGCGCTAATGACAGTCTCAAACGTAACCTTTGTGTAGTCCTCTCAATGCAACTCACTGTCACTTTGCAAAAAACACTCTCGGTTTCCACAGTTTTCTGTGCACTCCATCTCTCTCGTGTTCAGCAATGAGATTTGCTTTGATTTGTACAGCAAGGAATGAAGAATAACTAGTTAGCATTTGATTATCTCCCGCCAGAGAATATTGGTGCCGGCGTGTGATTAATCGAGGTTCTTTGGAATGTAAATTCAGATCAGCTGTGGTTTTGTGATCTGCAATGGCACCACATTGACTTCTTTTTTGTCACTCGTGTAAGTGCACTGGGTCATGTCATGTTTATTCCCTAGCAGGATTTATGCAGAATGGGCGTTCACATTTTTTTATGTCATTTATGCTTGAAATGAGGTTAGAGCTAAGTATGTGAGTAGCAAGATTTTGTCTGCAGTGATTTTGTTATTTCTCACTACAAGATAGCTCCATTACATGTAAAGAGGAAACTACTACAAGTTAATAGACTACCGTATTTACACAAAGAACAAAGATGACCTTTGCCGACATATAACACTCACTTAAAGGAGAACTCCGGTCAATTTTAACATTGAGCTCATTTTTTTGTACATTTGGAGTGCTGTCAATACAGAGAACAACTACAAAAATCGGTGTTGCCTACACCGAGTTATTCTATTTTTAAAATTTGCACCCTGTTGACTTCAATGGGGCAAGTACTAAACCTGCTTTTAGGCTCTTAACATCCTTGATGTGTCATTACAAGTGCACAGAAAATGTGAGTGATTCCTTCTGAGTGAACACGAGTGGATCTGACTGCAGTAGATGTAAAAGATATGTATAAAAATGATGTTATTTAAGCCAGCGCAAATACCTGTTTACATCCTGTTTTTCGGTTGAAGTCCAAAGTAGTCGATTGCCGAGTTCACGCGCGTGATCATAGGTAACTAAACCTATGCGCGTGAACTCGGCAATCGACTACTTTGGACTTCAACCGAAAAACAGGATGTAAACAGGTCTTTGACTGTACTAAAGCATAAAAATACCATAATATGTTTGCAGATATTTAGGAAACATCTATATATCTATATATCTATCTATCTATCTGTCTACCCATCTGTCTACCCATTATCTATCTATCTATCTATCTATCTATCTATCTATCTATCTATCTATCTATCTATCTATCTATCTATCTATCTATCTATCTATCTATCTATCTATCTATCTATCTATCTATCTATCTATCTGAGCACCGGACTCTCCCATCCATCCATATAGCCATCCATCCATCCATCATCCTTTCTTCCATCTATCCATCATCCTTTCTTCCATCCATCCATCCATCCATCCATCCATCCATCCATCCATCCATCCATCCATCCATCCATCCATCCATCCATCCATCCATCCATCCATCCATCCATCCATCCATCCATCCATAAACCAGTTTCAACCAGCATATAGCCAAAGCGGTTTTGAAATAAGTAATTTTAATAAAAAAGTAAGATAAAATAAATAACGACGAGAGGCTTGTCTCAAATACATCTCTCTCTCCATCTCTCCATCTCTCTTTCTCCCTCTCTTCCATCACACCCTTAGTGTAATCCCTCATTTCTGTGTCTCTATACCTTCTTTCAACCTTTTGGCAGTATGTGTCACCCACCCAAACCCTGTTGAGCTATTCATCAAAACACACAAGCACACCTACTCATCCACATTTCATAGTCAGTGACAAGCTGCTAAATGACACTTTCAAGCAGCACCTGCTCTGACTGACAGGTTTTCCTCCCCTGGCGACATGGTCTGTACAGTCCCTGGGTAGCCAGGACAATAATAGAAAGGCACAGACTTTCTCCCCAACCGCTTCTGTCTCAGACTTCATCAAACATGCAAGCGGTGTAGTACTTTTCCAAGAGTGAGCTAGCTTGGTGTACCTTTTTTAATGGGGCTTTTTTCCCCGCATCATGGTATAGCAGGACAGTTGATTTGGGCTTTATGCCCCCAAAAATGTATATATAAAAAACATACTCTTTAAAGATTAGATGTATTGAAGTCATTTCATTTATAAGTTGCATTTTTGCTACATTTTGGAATAAATTAGTCGATCTTGAAGAGTTCTTAGACTAAGCAGTTCTGTTTCTGTATGCGTTTGTATGGTAGTGGCAGTTGTGTCAATAGTGTGTGAAAAGCCTTCTTTTTCCCTCAAAGTACAGTTTAGAGAAAGTGTGAAAATATGACATGCAGATGTGAACTGAGAGTAGACATTCACACATCTGCCTCTCTTCTCCTCACCGGTTCTTCTCTGCTGAGAGTTTGTGCTACTTTAAACATTTTGATGCGCAAGAAACCAGCTATTGTCTCCCTTTCCATTCCTCTCTTTGGCAAGAAATGCTTCTCCTGTTGCAAGACATGAGTGACAGATAGACAGTGATGACAAGTAAAAGTAACAAGGTATTGAAGAGTGGGAGAAGGTAGATTGGAGACATTATAACATGCTTTTGTGTCACATAGACCTATTGATAAGCGCCTGTTTGCTTTCAGTGTGATTGTCATGGCAGTGACCGCCATTATACCTGTTAATCATACCCACAGCTTAATGTGATTAAGACAGATAGGACATGTTGCTTGATCAACATCCTTATTGGTCCTTGAACAACATTCTTATCAGCCAATCAGATTTTATTGTTGGGGACTTTAACAACATTCTTATCAACCTATCCTTTCACTCTGTTTAGCTTTAGGGCTATGTTTGTAATCTGTGTGGACGCATCAATTGATTTTAAGACTAGTGGTTTAAGGTTAGAGGAATTGGTAAGAATTAGGAATTTAAAGGGATAGTTTACCCAAACATTAAAATTATCTTGTCATTTACTCACCCTAATGCCGCTCCAAACACAAAACAACATTTGACCCCATTGACATTTGGACCCACGCATGCATAAATAAATTAAATAAATAAAACAAAACCACAAAAGTGGAGAATATCAAAAATATCTTCTTTTGTGTTCTACTGAAGAAAGAAAGCTATTCTGTTTTTTAAATACATGAGGATGAATAAATGACAGAATTTCCATTTGAGTGAATCTTTAAGCTTGTGTTTAAAAAAAAATGTCTGGTCGAACTCATTTAAGATAGTTTTACACATTGGAAATATTTTCTTAATATAAAAATACAGACATTGAGATACTTTCTCACATTACTCTTGTGCATAGGCAAAAAAAAAAAAAAATCAGCAAAAATAATTTCAGAAAAGCCCTCTGAATAAACATTTTTGAAGATTTTATTTATCGAAGGACATTGTGTGCAGGCTTTTGTATGGAAGTATGGAGTTTATATCTCACAATTCTATTTCTTTCTCAGAATTGCATGATATAAAGTCGCAAATTGTGTATTATGAAGTCAGAATTGCGTGAGATAATCTTGCACTTGCGTGTAATGAAGTCAGAATTGTGAGATAAAAACTCGCAATTGTGAGAAAAAAAGTCAGAATTGCGAGATCTAAAGTCACAATTGTGAGGTAAAAAAAAGTCTGAATTGCGAGATATGAACTCGCAATGTAAGAAAAAAGTCAGAATTGCGAGATATAAACACAATTGTAAGAAAAAGAGTCAGGTTTGCGAGAAAAAAGTCAGAATTGCGAGATATAAACAACTGTAAGAAAAAGAGTTAGGTTTGCAAGAAAAAAGTCAGAATTGTGAGATATACTGTAAACTTGCAATTGTGAGGGGAAAAAGTCTTAATTGTGAGATAAGAAGTCATAAATATCTTTTAATATATCTTTTTTTTTTTTTTTTTTTTTTTTTTTAGTAGAATCCTACCTGAAGTGAGTATAGCCCGAAAAGAAAGCCCAAACATAACACGAATAAATGTCTTTAACTACTGATTACAATCTAGCTAGATTGAAGACTAATTCCCCAGTGGTTCCCTCGAGATTTTCCTATGGGTTTTTATAATGGGGTTTTTCAGTTTATGCGTGAAATAAGATCTGTGGTACACATAAGTTGATGGTACTTTGACGTTTTGTTCTACAGAGTAAACTGCACAAGCGTTCTTATCTAGTTACTTCTAGCCTTCAAAAATAAACATAACTGCTTCAAAGTTCATGTTTTCAGTATGGATGTGTGTAATTTACGTTGTCGAACAAAACGACCTTAGTATTGTCAACTTACCACAGACCTTATTTTACTTATTTTAAATTGAAAAACCCCATAGGAATATCTTGAGGGAACCAGCAACGGATTTGTCTTCCAGGTTTTGACGTCATCCTTGCACTCGATTGTTTCATTATTAGTTTGGTATTAAGATGAAGGGTTTTGGGTAAGGGCTAAAGTCATAGGTGGAGGGTGAACCAACTCTTGGGTGAGGCTAGATGCGAATAGTTACGTGTCATCTATCAACAACCTACACATTCCAGGATAAACGCTCTTATTATTAAAGTAGTTACGTTCACAAACCACTATAATTTGAACAGGCAAGCCATTGCCTCACCCAATGCAGCAAAACATAAGTTTTCTTCCAATCCTGAATGGGTTATCGCTTAAGCAAGCTTATAAAACGGTTAGTTCCAGTCCTTGATTCTGATTGGTAAATAGCTGTGTTTTATTCACGATAAAACACGGCCATGACCGCTTCACCCAACGGTTCTATCACTACACAACACTCCTAGCAACCACTCTAGCAACGTTAGCAACGTAAACATATGTTTGATGATATTGTTCATTGAAGCTTATAGAGTAGAGTATTATGAGAGATCGAGTAAGTGTACCTGCATTTACAGTAGATATAGCATTTTCCTTCAGGTCAGTCCTATATTCGTGATAAAAAATCAGTTTGAATGTCTGCAGCGATATCTTGTCCTTTTAAAGAACACGCCGACTTTTTGGGACTTTAGCTTGTTCACCGTATCCCCCAGAGTTAGATAAGTCCATACATACCCTTTTCATCTCTGTGTGTGCCGTAAATCTCCAGCTAGCATACTGCTCCCAATAAGTGACAAAATAACGCCAACATTTTCCTATTTACATGTTATGATTTGTATAGTCACGGCATGTACAAATAACAAGGTCACATGATACACAGCCATCTTCTAACCGTATACATACTGGGAACTATATTCTCAGAAGGCGAAGCACTGCTACTTTAGCGGAGTGATTTGCTTGCAGCACCTGAGAAGCCCTGTGGTGAGGAGCTTAGAGTTGGAGTGAATCACTCCGCTGAAGTAGCAGTGCTTCGCCTTCTGAGAATATATATTTCCCATTATGTATACGGTTAGAAGATGGTTAGAAGTGTCTTGTGATCTTGTTATTTGTACATGCTGTGACTATACAAATCACAACATGTAAAGAGGAAAATGTTGGTGTTATTTTGTCACTTATTGGGAGCAGTATGCTAGCTGGAGCCGTTTACCTCCAGTCTTTGTGCTAAGCTAGGCTAGCGGTGGGTGCGTCAGACAGAGTTACGGCACGCATGGAGATGAAAAGGGTATGTATGGTCTCTGGGGGATACGGTGAATAAGCTAAAGTCCCAAAAAGTTGGCGTGTTCCAATTGATGGGTTTTCCCGTGCCCTGACATTTGTCAGTTGCATCATGCTTCTCTGGGTTTACAAGTTTCAGTCCTTTCAATATAAAAGTGCCCTCCTTAGTTACTGTCGCTATGTCCGACAAGCAACGCCGTTCTCACGCCACACCATGTTCTCACGCAGTGAAAAATACATCGCGGAGCAGAGAGGAGACTGACAACACGCTGACAGACAGGACAGACCAGGTTACTTTTCGATTACGTTTGATATTAAACATATTAAACAAAGTCTCACCTTTCAAATTTGGTAATTTTTTTTAAATAAATTTAAACAATAAATACCGTTTTGTGGCTCTTTAATGTGTCGTGACAGATCGCTGTAGAGCATCAGTTAAAGCTGCTCGTGAACCGATCATCTCTTCCTTCTAGTTAATTTATAGCCTCAAATAAACATGAACAAACATAAGAAGGAATGTTGTTTTAACCACGGAAAGGCGTCAGTACACTCTGTTTTTCAAGTTCAAATCCTCCCATGTTAATCTACTAACTCTCCTGACTGCTTTGTCGGACAAAATGGCGGATGGCGAAGTATGATTGGTCAGATCACCTGTCAATCAAGCTCCCTGCGAAGGGTCAATTAAGCTGACTGTACAATGAAGATCTTATTTAGCCTACATAATGTCTAATTTTTTTTTTGTTACAAGTTAAACTATAACGAGAGGATTTGAGAGTGCAGATCTTAGCACTGGACAAAAACTCTGGCGTTTTGAGTGGTGAGGGGATTCTTATTTAAACACCTCTGATTGGCCATTGCGTTCAAGAAATGATCAGATATGTTTGTGATTGGCTACATTGCTCAATGCTGCAAAAATACATTGTAAATAGAAAAAAACTATTTATATCATCTTTGACGCTCTCAAGAGCACAATCATTAAATCTTGTTTATCGGTTTATGATGAGAGTATTCGCGAGAGTGCAGAATTCAGTCAGAATTTGAGTTCAGCACACTGAACAAACCTCCGGTGTTTCAGCGATTACTTATCTTAATGCATCTGATTGGCCATTGCATCTCAACAGATCGTGTGTGATTGGTTATAGTGCGCAACGCTGTAAACCGTGTAAAACACGTAAAAAGTATGATGCAACATATATACAGATCTAAATTTAATGCTGCAAGCCCACAATCAACACTTTATTCACTTTATTACTAGATATAGTTTAAATGTGCAGGTGCATTTTTGTCCCAATCCCCCATTCATTTTTGACCCGTGGCCATTACACACGTAATGTGTTTGTTTGATATGAATGTTATTCTAGTACCACAGTGGATGCTGATCCAACAACGTTTTGATGGCAAGGTCTTATATGCAATGTGTACTCCCCTATGCCAGGAGACCTAACACCTTATGGTGTTTATTTTTTATTTTTTTATTGTTAATGCATTCCAGCAGGTTTTGCCCTCAGCTCCTGCCTTAGGTAATGTCCCTTTCACTGAATCATTATGAAGCCCCAGCCATCTTACTCTCTGGATCAGACCTGTGTGTGTAACCTTTCTCAAGCTCTCGGTACAAAAAGGTCATTTCTCGTCACGGTGCATCAGATGTGTTTAATTTAGCCTCTGTCCCCGAGGCTGAGCTGTCGGGTCTCGGTGTCCCGTCAGCTACATTCAGCCGTCTTCACTTCCATAGAGAGTCTCTCGTGAATTTGCTCTGGCCCAGATATGAGTCTCATGTCCACAGGCCTAGTAACACACCTGCAGCACACTGAGGCCTTCTGAAGAATCTCTTCTGGGAGATGAGAGAGAGATTATGATCATCAGAGAGACCGATGCAGTTATTTTAGAAGCCGAAGCATCAATCTATGCATGTCACAATGCAACAGGACTTATCAAGGCATAATCTTATACCACTATCTGATGTCATCTGTCAGGGTGGACAGATCGTCAAGCATGTAAACTTCTGTAAAAGCTAACAATCAGCGGTAATGGTGTAGGGGTTTCAACACATCTAAGTGAGGCTGAAAATCGATAAATTACTTGAGATTAATTCATCTGATTCATCAACACAGAGATAACCTGTCATTGCAAAAAGCTTCATGACAAAGCAGCCGCTGACAAGAGCATTAAAGGAGTAGTTCAAGTTGTTTCAAACCTGTGTGCATTTCTTTCTTCTGCTGAACATAAAAGAAGATATTTTGAAGAGTGTTGGTAACCAGACAGTTGTTGGATCCCATTGACTTACATTGTATTTTTTTTTTTTTTCTACTTTGGAAGTTAATGGGGTTCATCAACTGTTTAGTTACCAACATTCTTCAAAATATCTTCCTTTGTGTTCAGCAGAAGAGAGAAATTCATACAGGTTTAAAACAACTTGACGGTGAGTATATGATGACAGAATTTTCATTTTTAAGTGAACTATTCCTTTTAGCTACTCTTTGGCGGTCTGCGAGGAGGTGGTTGGAAGTCTGTAGAAGTTTTGAGCGAGAAATAAAAAAGGAACATTTATTGTAATATTCATTTATTTCTTCTGTTAAAATACATTTATAAGATTAAAATGGTTTATTATATTAAAGTTCTGTTATTTATTTATTTAATTTATTATTTTATTTTTAAATATTCATATACATTTCCTTCTATTGTACATATATTTAAGAGTATTTTTGTGTGTGTTTTCTTTCTTTCTTTTTTCATCACCTCTGTGCTTGTGCACTATAGTGTAAAGATGCTTTAAAACTATATTTAATATGAATACTGTGTTCAAATGAAATATTAATTTGAATTAAATTGAAAATATCCGTCCATCCATCCATCATCCACATCTCACAGTTGTCCATCCATCCATCCATCCATCCATCCATCCATCCATCCATCCATCCATCCATCATCCGCAACTCAGTTGTCCATCCATCCATCCATCCATCCATCCATCCATCCATCCATCCATTTTGAAGAATGTTGGTGTCCATGACAAATAAAAGCTAATAATACATTTAAAAAACAACGCATTGTCTTAATAGTATCATACTTGCTGAAAAAAAAAAAGACATGGATTTTTACGATGGATCTACTTTGAGTGAAGGTTGTGATGCATCAAGCCTCCGACATCAAGGATTATTAAATTCCAAAAAGTTGTTCTTTGAGATTCCGCTTTGACGTGATAATACTCTACCTAGAGCACCGGGCCATTAATCCCAGGGCTGAATCACATTTTTACATTTCTCTCTGATCAGCTGAGATAGTGTCTTCAGAGAACCTCCGGCTCGCTAGACAGCCTTCACCTCCGGATTTGATCAGGTGCAGATATGATGAGCTCCATAGTACATGCTGCCAACTCCTGTATTTTGTCAAATTACCCATGTCTGCTGTAGATCATACACTCCTCGCAACCTCATCAGAACCGCCACTGCTTTTGATGTACGAAAAGAAAACCTGACATTCCATTTAGGACGAAGGAAAAGAGAGAAAACATTAAATATTTTTTGATCAATACCATTTTGTACAGCACTGGCAAGATATAGAAAACGGTCTGGGCATATTCAAATATTTTTTAAAGAAATTTAAGATACGGTTTTGAAAATGTGACTTGTTATTGGCTCAAACGTGTTTTGTAATAAAATATCATTACAACAAGCTCCAAGTAATTCACCAAGAAAAAGAAAATACCACAACTAATATAAAATTATAAGATTAAAGATGAAACTCACTCTATAAATTCAAGTAAAGATAAAATTAGAATACATAAAAGGTGAAACATGGAAATTAAAACTAATGAATAACTAATGCAATATTTGCTAATTTTTTGCTAATGGAATTATTGATTTATTTATTTTGCAATTATGCACTATGTTTTCTAAATAATAAGTTGAATGTATGTCGCATCTGGTCAGCACTGAATTGTTGATAGCAATAGAAATAATAAACACTGATAAGTCAAATCCGTGCATTTTACATTCAGAACAGAATTATAAATACAATGGAAAGTAAAAACATTCCAAACAAATAAACATTTAGCATTTTACAACATTAAATAAAAATTTAGCCATGCAACTGATTTTATTTGACTGCATTTTAGTTGAGAATGATGATGAGTAAGCTACAATTTCAAGACATTTTTAATTTGCTGTGTTAATTTTCAAATGACGTAAGCTTGCCTAAAACTTCAACATTCTTTTGCTGCATTGAAAACATTGTTATTCCTTCTAGAAATGCAAATCTAGTTCAATTCATCACCCTGCTAAAGGCACAATTAAATCAGCATCTGTATAATTTTTTAGCATGGTTGATGCCTGCAACAGTCTGAGACACATGCCTTTAATATTTCAGAGCATAAACTGGGTTGGCGGAATACATTATTAAGATGTTTTAGGGCAATGAAACAATTAAAAGTGACATGGAGATAAAAAGAGGATTTGAATAGTGGATTGAATTGATTCCGAGTTCAGTTCAAGAGATGCAACAGATCTTAAGAGCGGATCTTTCCTGCTCAGGCGTTACTCTTTGACATCTGCAGTGTTTGAGGTCCACTGAGGACTCACTGACCCTTCATGCAGAGGATTGTTCTTCTCAGATATATATAGAGAGAGGTAGACACTCTATAGTTTTGCCATAGCTGGCCAGTGACAACCACAAGTCAATAGCTGCTAATACTGGAGAGGTTAGCCATAAATCCATCAGTTGTGTTAAGGACAGAGAATAAGGACAGAGGGAGAGAAACAGAGGGAGAGAGAGAGTAAAGAACTGCTGGTGAGCGATGCCTTTGCAGGGTTTCACTAAAAGGTAGGAAAACCTAGGAAAAAAAAAGGTTTTGGATGATTTACGGTGTGCAGTGAAAAAGATATTTGAGAACACTACTTCCAGAGCTGTGTGGCTCAAATGATCAATCAGTGGCGGAGGAAGGTTAACCTAAGGGAGAGAACAAAATATGTGCTATTCTTTCTTTTTCAGACACTTTTTGAGTATCTTAACATGGCCATTAGAAGTGCTCTATTCTGGAACTTCACAGTCACTGTATTAAACATTGTTCTTACACAACAAACTAACTTTGAATAACCCACTTCAACCCTGTGATGATGTTAGGCAGAAAGACCCTTAAAGTCTTCTGATTGGCTAAGCTAAAACTTTTGTTTATTACATTTACAAATCCTTTAATGTATTTATGCAGTTACTAAAACTAGTAACTAAAACTTTTAGTTATGAAGGGAACTAATAGATGAAAAACCTAAACTAAATGAATAAGAAATGTTGCATTGGCAATTAACTGAAATAAGTACAATTTGAAGCACTAAAAGGAATAACTGGGAAAAAACTATTGAATGAAATAAAAGTAATATTTAAAAAAATGCAAAATTACAAAAAAGCTACAATTAAAATAAAACCTTAAAATAAAAAACAAAAGCTAATTCAAATTATTATAGTAAATGTACAACGGTATAAAATAGTAAATAAATAATACTAACATTTATAGAACTACATCAAGTGAACATTTCAGGATCCTTAATTCAAAGATATCTGTGAAGTAATATGGATATTTTCTGAGTGACATAAAAAAATGACAGTGCATTTAAGAACAAAGTTAAGGCTAGTTTACACAGAAAACGTTTTTTTTTGCATTTCATTGCACTTTTTTTAATTTATATATATATATATATATATATATATATATATGTATGTATGTATGTATGTGTGTATATATATATATATATATATATATATATATGTATATATGTATATATATATGTATGTATGTATATGTGTATATATGTTTGTATATATGTATATATGAATATGTAAAAATTAGTTAGACGTCATTATGACGTCTTTGACCATTGAGCCTGCATTCTTTTCTATTCCATTGTGCTGCGTCTCAAAGTTTTAAACACAAGAACACATTCTGTGTGAATATTCCCTCAGGCCTTGGCTCAGATTGCTTGGAAAAGCTTTAATGCCTCAAACAGGATGCCAGATCTACATATTAGTATATGCTGACTACTGAATTCATTGCATCTAGTGTGTATAGTTTGAGAATCTCAAAGAGAATGGACAGAAATCTGCCAAGCGGGACGTGTTCCTGGATCAAAATGTTCCGTTCTGGAACAACAGTCTTGTCCAATAAATATAGTTCAACCCCGGCCCTGACCATCAATTACTCTTAAATTCAGAGGGACATGACAGGTTGATAAGAACACTGTTAAAGCACCAGCCCAGAACTAACCCTTAAATCTAATTGGTCGATAAAGGACGTGGATCCAGGAACACGTGCTACTTCAGTGAGTAGGTATACAGGCCTTGCTATCTGTGTGTCCATCATTAGGACTTTAACCAATTCTGATGCCCTGCATGGCGTTACTCTGGAAGATCTGACATGGCTCCCTTTGTGTGGTTCTGGTTCATTTGTCTGGTCTGTGCTGGCTTTTTAATCAAGCTTTTAGCATGAAGCTTTTCAGTAATGGGCTGTGTAAGAGCGATGACAGTCTGATGGACACAATTAAAGCTCTCTCTCTTTCTCTGACGTTAACAGAGCTTATCAGAGCAGACCTCTGTGAAGCCCTGGTCCCTGAAGAGATAATCAAGACCAACATGTACATGTGTGTCAGAATCAACCAGAGGGGATATTCCCCTAAAACACAACATATGCCCGCAATTGCTCAACCTTGCTCCGTGTATCCTACGTGCTGGTGAGATAGTTAGTTTGGCAGCAATCTGTGTGCAGTGTGGTGGATTGCAGTCTGAAGTGATGCATTATGTGAGGCACGCCGTGACTTCTACCAGTGGGCAATAATAGTTCAAAGGTCCTACAGTCAAAACTGACAAGGTCAGGATACACACTGCTTGATGTATTAGATCAGTATTCAGCACGATGGGTGACACACGCACACAAACATTCAATGTGGATTGCATATACTTTTCAGCAAACATGTTTCATTTCCTCCCTCGTGCACTTGTGTGAATGAGAGAAAAAGGGAAACCCATGTGGAAACTGCTACGTGTGTGTGTGTGTGTGTGTGTGTGTGTGTGTGTGTGTGTGTGTGTGTGTGTGTGTGTGTGTGTGTGTATATTGTGTATATACAATGTTTTTGAAAAAAGCCTCTTATGCTCATCAAGCCTGCATTTACAGTTTCTGAAATATTATTGCAATTTAAAATAATAGTTTTCAATTCTTTAAAAATCAAAATACTTTAAAATAGAATTTATTCCTGTGATGGTTACGCTGAATTTTCAGCATCGTTACTCCAGTCTTCAGTGTCACATGATCCTTCAGAAATCACTCTAATATGATGATTTATTATCAGTGTTGGAAACATGTGCTGCTTGATATTTTTCTAAAAGTTAAAAAGAACAGCATTTATTTCAAATATAAATCTTTTCTAACAATGTACACTACCGTTATCAACGGTTTGGGGTCAGTCTTTTTTTTTTCTTCCTTTTTTGAAGGAAATTAATACTTTTATTCAGCAACGATGTGTTAAATTGATTAAAAAAAAGTGATAGAAAAGATTAATATTATTAGAAAAGATTTCTACTTTGAATAAATGCTGTTCTTTTTAACTCTTTATTCATCAGTGAATCCTGAAAAATGTATCACAGGTTCAAATCAGCATATTAGAATGATCTGTATTTTGATCAAATAAATGCAGATGAGCATAAGAGACTTCGTTCATAAACATTAAAAATAGTGTTGATGTTATGTAAGTGGATAGAATATACAGTTGGTACAGTATAAAAACCATTATGCCTATGGAGAGTTCATGTAAACAACATATCCCAACGTGTGTGTGTGTGTGTGTGCGTGTGCATGCGTGTGTGTGTGTGTGCGTGTGTGTGTATGTGTGTGTGTGTGTGTGTGTGTGTGTGTGTGTGTGTGTGTGTGTGTGTGTGTGTGTTTAATTCAATGTATTTGTAAACATTTTAAGGAACACTGAATATGAATGCAATTAATGTCCAATAATGTTTAGTTTTAAGCACTTAACCAATGACATTTTCCCATTTTCTGTGACCTAATCTGAAGTGAGAACTTTTTACTCCAAATAACAAATAAAAAAATTCTTTACTACAAGCTAATTAAATAACAATAACCTTGTGCTTATTCTTCTCTCTCTCTCTCTCTCTCTCTCTCTCTCTCTCTCTCTCTCTCTCTCTCTCTCTCTCTCTCTCTCTCTCTCTCTCTCTCTCTCTCTCTCTCTCTCTCTCTCTCTCTCTCTCTCTGTGCGCATGTGCCGGGTGAGTGGGCGGAGCGAATGTGAGCGAGTGTTTGGCTGCTGTGTGAGGTACGAGTGGTCTATACTTCTCTATCTTTTGTTCTTTTCTTTTTTTGTTTGTTTTTGGTTCGTTGTTTATTGGTTTTTATTTTGTAGATTTAAGTTGTGAAACAGGGAAGTGAGTGTTGTGTCGGGGTGTCGGCTCCCACGTGTTGGGAGCATGGCTACCCCAGGCAGCGGCGGGAGTTTTAATTCTCTCACAAGGCGTCATGGTGATAAAATAGATTCAGTCGCTGGTGTGGAGGGATGCAGTTTAGCGGTGGGAGAAGCGGTCGGACACGAGAATATTGTATCAGCGTCCCGTATGAACAGCGCTGTTGTTGTTTTTGTGAAAACAGTGGATTTAGCAAATCAGTTAGTACAAAGTGGCATAGTGATTAACGGTATTTTTACACCAGTGCTTCCCTTGTCTACACCTTCTAAAAAGGTGACGTTATCGAATATGCCACCTTTTATCCCAAATGAAGTGTTGACTGGATTGCTGGCCCGTTATGGTAAAACAGTTTCACCTATAAAGATGATTCCGATTGGCACCAAGTCTCCTCTCTTGAAACATGTAGTATCTTTTAGGCGTTATGTTTATATGATTCTGCAAGATAACATTGATGAACTGGATTTGTCCTTAAATTTTCGACACGAGGAATTTAATTACGTAATTTTTGCCACCACAAACAACATGAAGTGTTTTAATTGTGGTGAATTGGGACATATGATCCGTGCGTGTCCAGGTAGACAGGATAAGTCAAATGAGAGACCTTTACAGGTTTTAGAGGTTGGAAACATTGTAAATGAAAATGTAAATCGGAATGTCGCTGCGATAGTCGCAGATGATGAGGTGCCTGGACCGAGTTCAGTGCGGATAGCGGCGCCGGCGACTGTCACAGTGGATGTAGAGCGGGCAGATCGTGCTGAGGAAGATGAAGGTATGATGGTCACTATGGGTGAAGATAATGAGGTGGAGAATAGAGACTGTGTTGTGGACACGGTAGACAAACCTTCTGTTAATCTTGAAAGTGTGATGGAGACTGAGTTAGTTGATTGTGCTTTTAAAACGCCACTGAAGCGAAGGCTAGAACAGCGTCCTTCAGATCAGCAAGCAAAAAAAGGATTGGGTCGTGATTTAAGCCAAACGGACACAGAAAGTGAAAGTGACTTTTCGGAATGCAGTGTGGAGTGCAGTTTGCCGCTAAGTGGTTTTTCGAATAGGAGTTATAGTTCAGATGACATTAAATCGTTTTTGAAGGCAACTAAGAATGTGAGAAAAGTTCGTATTGAAGAGCATTTTCCTGATGTGCTGCAGTTCATTGATAAAGCAAGAATATATAGGAGTGAAGGGTGTTTTAGCAATCAAGAAATATATCGTCTGAAGAAAATACTTGCCAAGCTTAATGCCCAACAAGAGTCCAATAGTTGTAATGAAAAATGAAAAGCACAGTTATGTGGGGTTGTGTTTGTTGAGTCTAATTTGCTTTTTTCTTTCCTCATTTATGGGAGAAATATGTATTGCGTCTCTGAATATGAATGGGGCAAGAGAAGGGAAAAAGCGGTTTCATCTTTTTGAATCAATTAGACAGAAAAAAGTGCAGGTTTTATTTGCTCAGGAGACTCATAGTGATGAGATAAATGCGAGTGATTGGGCAAGAGAGTTTGATGGATTGTCTATTTTAAGTCATTTGAGTTCCACCAGTGGAGGTGTTGCTATATTATTTTCCAAGAGTTTTGTTCCTTGTTCATATCAAGTGGAAGAGATTTTAAAGGGTAGACTGTTAAAAGTCAGAGCCCAGTTCGAGAATTGTTTTTTTGTATTTATTTCTGTGTATGTTCCTACCAGAGCAATCGAAAGAATGTGCTTTTTAGACACGTTGAGTCATGTATTAGCAAATTGTAACGTAGAGGATGTTTTAATTTTAGGGGGGGATTTTAATTGTACGGAAAACTTAACAGACAGGAATCATGTCGAGCCTCATATGCCATCACGAAAGAGACTCATTGAATTGATGAAGTCTAGTGAGATTGCTGATGTGTGGAAAAATTTTCATTTTACGCAAAGGCAGTATACTTGGATGCATGTTCAGGATAATCTGGTATCTCTAGCGAGGTTGGATAGATTCTATGGATATAAACATCAACTTAATCTTTTTAGGGGATGTTCTATTATCCCAGTTGGTTTTTCTGACCATAGTCTAGTAAAATGTGATGTGACAGTGGGTTCTATTAAGCCAAAAAGTGCTTAATGGCACTTGAATAACAATCTGTTATGTGATCTTTTTTTTAAAGGTATTTTTAAAGGTTTTTGGATTGATTTTAGATCAAAAAAATCTTCCTTTCAATCTGTACAGCAGTGGTGGGATTTTGCAAAAACACAAGTTAGGCAGTTATGCCAACATTATACCTTTAATGTCACACGAGAAAGAAAAGGTGCAATTTAAATGTTAGAAAAAGAACTAAAAGAATTGCAAGAACTTGCTGATGTCACTGGAGAGTTGACTGCTATCAAGAGTTTTAAAGAGAAAGAATTCTTTAAATGACCTGTTAGATGTAACTGCACAAGGAGCTCTCGTCAGGTCAAGATTTCAGAATATAGAGTTGATGGATGCACCTTCTAAATTCTTTTTTAATTTAGAAAAGAAAAATGGGCAAAAAAGGCTTTTACACACTTTACGTTCTGAGACTGGAGATGTGTTGTCAGATCCTTTTGAAATCAGAAACAGGGCAGTTAGTTTTTATGGAAAATTATATGAAAGTGAATTAACACTTGATGAAATGCAGGATGAGAGTTTTTTGAAAATTTGCCTCAAGTATCTGAAGAAGTAAATGTTGAACTTAGTAAAGCCGTCACTTTAGAGGAATTAGAAAAGGCACTTCAAAGTATGGAAGGTGGTAAAGTACCTGGAATAGACGGGCTACCAGTTGAATTCTATAAGACGTTTTGGACAGAGGTGAGCCCAGATTTATTGCAAGTATTAAATGAAAGTTTGATCAATGGACAACTACCTTTAAGTTGTAGAAGAAGTATTCTCACATTATTGCCAAAGAAAGGTGATCTAAATGAGATAAAAAATTGGAGACCAGTGAGCTTGCTGTGTACAGATTATGTTAAAACTCTGAATAAGAAGTGGTTGCATAAAAGAGTTGATACGCCTTGTCGTTCTGCCCTCCATCTAGGGGAGGATGTCAAGCCAGAATGGCGTGCATTGTATAAGTCGCCTTTGCCAAAAAAAGTGGGTGACTTACAGTGGAGGATCCTTCATGGAGCGATTGCCGTGAATGCGCTTGTCTCAGTCATAAACTATGATGCTAGCGATGAATGCCCTTTTTGTTTTCAGAAGGAGAACATATTTCATGCTTTTGTGTATTGTAACAGGCTTCTACCATTGTTTCAGGTTTTAAAGAGTTTATTTGGTCGTTTTGATGAGAATTTTTCTTTGGAAATGTTTATTTGTGGTTTTAAATACATCCGGAGACGTCGATTTTGCTGTCAATTATTGAAATTTTTTACTGGGTCAAGCGAAGAAGGCGATATATGACACTAGAAAAATAAGAATTGAACGCAATTCAAGTGTTGATTTGCAGATTATGTTTCTTAACCTAGTAAAATCCAGAATTTTAATTGACTTTCGGTATTATAAGACTATGGGGGATCTGATGACTTTTGAATTGATTTGGTGTTATTATAAGGGGGCTCTGTGTGAAATATTTAATGAGAGTTTACAGTTTGCACGTGTTTTGGATTGAGTTTTTTTTTAATTTTTTTTATTATAATTTTTTTTGGGTATTTATTTGGATATTTGATATGTTGAATGTGTATGTTTTTGTGTACTCCTGTAGCTAGGAACTGAATGTATTAGTTTAGGTTATTTGTAATAAAGGTGTGTTAAAATTCAATTCTCTCTCTCTCTCTCTCTCTCTCTCTCTCTCTCTCTCTCTCTCTCTCTCTCTCTCTGTGGCGAGAGATGAATTTGTAGTGTGACTGTAATTGAAATGTAGTCCAAAATGATTTTCCTACTATGAGTACGGCCGCTTTGGAAATTAGCATATTTTTAATTAAATGCCTTGAAATTTTGAAATAATCCAAACGAACCTGTCACTTTAAACATTTTGGCATTAATTAATTAATGTTTGCCCTTGACTTGTCAGGACAGACTTACATGTTTATTCATAATTTTGAGACTTGTATTTTTCCGTAACCCCTCGAGGATGGGGAGACTTCATGGGTGAAACAGCGTGAGAGTGGGAAACTGCCATATAAATTACTAAATGCAAATTTGATTGTATAAGCTACTTCCAGGAAGTGTGTGATGTCATGACACTATCATGAGCAAACATTAAACTGTTCTTGCCTTTCATCATGCTGTGGATCGGTTGCCATGGCAGCCTTCTGACTGGCTGGCCTGTGGATTGCTGACTGAGCGGAGTGGATACTGTGATGTGTGCTTGGCCAACGTTTCACTCTCACTGGAATGAATGTATATATATATATATATATATATAAACATATATATAAACATTTAGTAAATAATATATATATATATATATATATATATATATATATATATATATATAATACAAGGTGAACAAACCTCTTCTATAATGTACTTAGGCTTAAGGCCCGTTCACACCAAGCACGATAACTATAAAGATATCGATAAAGATAACTATATATGTGTCCACACCAGCGAGCGATAACGGTCTTTTTATTCTAAGCACGCGCGCGCCCGGATGATCCAGATCCATTTTAAATGCGCGAGACCTTTAAATTAGAATGGATTCTGATTGGCTGTCAGTGTTTTATCGTTCGACAGCTGGAAAAAAATCGTTCTGAAAGTGATCCCAACGATATCGTTCCTCATATCTTTATCGTTATAGTTGTTATTCTTTAATATGGAGAACGATTTTTAGAATTATATCCTTATCGTTATCTTTATAGTTATCGTCCTTGGTGTGAACGGGCCTTTACTCTTGTTTTTAATTTCTGAATTTAAATAAAACAAGTAATAAAAACTCAGTGAGTGTTTTAGCGCAATTTTCTGACGTCATGGGATCACAACACTAAGAGATAGTAAATCTTTTTAGGTTTTATTTTTTTTTTGTGTGTGTGCGTTCCCGAGATTAGACCTTCCTTAACATAATGCCGAAAACCCGAAGTCTCTAGGTGGTCTGGTTGAGGAGGAGATAGAAGTGCAAGATTGGTGCGCACAGACAGAACAGAAATCATGAGTCAACAATCGCAATTTTGTCCGTTGGAAAATTGCGCTAAAAAGCAAAATTTTACAAAAAAATTGTTTTTGTTAGAAATAGATTAAGAAAACTGCTTCATAAACATTTATCTCACACACTATCTCGCCTGTTGGCTCATGTTTCTGATTTCATAATAAATCCCAATCACCCTTATGTGACAACATGCAATCCTTGTAAAATATCAGATAATTTAACATTTTTGTCATGACAAGGTTAGTTTAGGAATGTCCCTAAACATATTTAGGAATTAATCATATAAATAAATAAATAAACAAACACATTTTTTACCTTGAAAATATATATTTAAATGTTTTGATGTGTGCTAAGGAAAATGTCATTACTTTTTACTTGATTACATTTTTTTTGAATCATTAAATTTAAACTTTTCTTGAAAATAGTCTAATATAAACTAAAATAAAAATTGAAACCAACATAAATACAGTAAGACTTTTCTACGAATTTTTGACACGTCTTTTAAACTAGATTTTTCGGTGACAATTTACAATACGTTTTCATTGTTTACATTTTGTTACTGCACTGTGAACTAACATGTACATAAACATTTTTTTAGTTAATACTTTATTTTACAGTGTCTTTGTTACATATGTTACATGTACTTACCATAGTAACAACAGTAAATTATGCATAATTACATGCAACTAACCCTAAACCAAATCCTAATCTTATACCCTAACCCTAACCCTATAGTAAGTACATGTAGTTGCTCTCTCTCTTTGTAGATGCTCTTATTAGTCAGCAACCCTGATACACTTCTTGAAACAGGAAGTCACAATCTGCGGATTAATTTTAAAGGCGGTATGGGAGTGTGTGTGTGTGGCACATGTACTGTATCCTGGAGAAACAACACAATTTATGCTTATTCAGATCACTCAGGGTCTTATTCACAATAGCTGTTTGGTTTTCCTGCTTTAAATTGCTTCCCAAATGGATGTCAAAGGGAATTGTTTGACTTTCTACATGCACCCTGCCTGAGAGGAATACTCAATGGCGCTCTGCATTAAGAGACCGACAGGAAGTGTGTGTGTGAGAGAGAGAGAGATGGAGGAGAGGAGGTATAGAGGGTTGGAGGGGGTCAAATCGTATCACGAGATCCAAATGAAACCATGGCATGAGAGTAATTGTAATTACTCAGCATTATTTAATTCATTATGAGTATTTAGTGGAAGTGTGGCCAAATGGCAAATGAATTGCGACACCCCTGTTGTGTCTTTCCATGAGTGACCGCACTGAGGATGTTAATTTCCTCATCAGGTTAAAGATGAGATGAAATTGTGTTTGGCCTCGATCAGGCACTGGGCGCTTATTAAATAATCCTCACATAAGGTGGATGTCCTTGTGATTGTTATCTCATAGAGAACACGGGCGCCTGAATGGACGTGAGATGGAGCCTGCGCTCAAACACATTCTATCTCTTTTTTCATTCATTTTTTATCAGTTCTGGTCACTTATACTCATTTACTCATTTTATAATTTCACCCAAGTCATTTAATAATTAATTTACTAACTATTTACTCTCTAAGTGGTCTTTGCTGTGGCTCTGCATGCAGATTTAATCACAATTAAAATAGGTTAATTCAGTCTGTTGACATTGAGTTCCTCCACTGGAAACTAAAAAGGCAATGTACAGTATATGGCACATTGCTGATGACTGTATCTATGACTAATCATCCTCAAAATAATCGAACATCATCAGTATATTATTCCAACAGCTAAAGAATAATGAATCATTTTGACAGTGTAATACTAGAGAGGGCAATTCCTGACACCTGGTGAAATGCTTAGAGTTCTGCTGCACCACGGTTGAACAAAGTGATTTTGTGACATTTACTTTATCTTATATACTGTATATTACACTTATTCATCACCTGAAGATGTCACACATAACTCAGTACTAGAGTTACACCCACTTTAATTTACAAAGAGCAAGACTTTTAGTCAGAGGTGCTTAAACTTGTTGTATACACAGTATACGCTGTATTTGCTGGTGATGGTGGAGGACATTGTTTTTATTTCTCCTCATCATTCTTAGCCCAAATTATTCAAATTGCTTTTGCGGAACAAGGTTAAGGCAACCCACTGTGTAGATTGATTTGTAAATGTGACTTTGTACATCCCTACTACAGAAACAAAGGAGAGCAGAAAGAGATGTTAATGTTGCACCCCTTTTGTTTCTCCTTGAGTTAATAATCCACAATGCTCTTTTATTGCGTCTTCCATCATAATCAGACACATCTATCATGTAGTGTCCTCTGTGTTTGGTCCCATCCACCCGGCCGCATGTTCCATTCTGCTGCGCTGTCCGTGGTGCTGAAACATTGAAGGCTCTGCCACTTTACCGATAGAAAGCATCCTCTTTGATTATTTTATTTATTCACTTGTGTGTGTGTGTGTGTGTGTGTGTGTGTGTGTGTGTGTGTGTGGTAACCCTTTAGATTAAGGAACACATATTCACAATTAACTAGGAATTTTTCCTCAATTAACTCATAATTACTGCTTATTTATAGTTAGCAACTAAGGTAGTTGTTGGAGTGGTTATGTTTAGGTATGAGGTATGGTTAAGGGACCTAGAATATGGTAATGCAGAAAAAAATAATTAATATGTGCTGATAAACAGCCAATGTGCTAATGCATGCTAAAACACAACCATTAATAGTGAATACTGTATGCGTTCCCTACTCTAAAGTGTTACACCCCACACACACACACACACACACACACACATTTATAGAAATTGAGAACGTTTATATTAATAAATTTGCAAAACTATTTGAGTTTATCAGTTACATGCTATAAAAAATCTAAAAAAAAACACTTAGTTCTGGGTAGATATATATATATATATACACATACATTTTTTAAAGAAATTCAAAAGTTTAAGTTAGCAGAACTTGCAGATTTCTCTTTTGTACTCGTACATTTTTATTACTCATAACTTGAAATATTTGAATAAGCTAATTCATCTTAAAATTATCATGTAATCTCATCATAAATATTTTTAGTAGTAGAATCTTGGCTAGCTTTAACTAGCTAATTCAGTAATTTCTACCTCGCTAATTGCTTTGATAGCATTAGCATAGCATAGCAATTGTTGAATGAGTGTTGCAATATAAAACATATCTGTTCTCAAACCAAGCTCATTCTCTACTCGTTACCATGATGGTAACCCTAAAAAAAAAACATATTCTAAACTAGCATAGTAAAACATTAAACATTACTAAATCTCCCACTTAACATTAATCTTGCACAAAAACATTATGTAACACTTAATTTTAACATTTACTCTCCCTTTCGAGTGTGGGAATTATCTAAATCAAGTGACTTGACGCTTAAAACAAGAAAAAACAAAACAAATCTGACAATAGAGTCCGAAAAATCAACTTGATTTCTCTTTTTTCTTTCTTGTTTTAAGTGGAAAGTCGAGTGTAATACATTTTTCATAAAACACGTAAATGTGAAACGTCTTTTTGCTTCTCTGGTATGTTGTATTTTCTCATTTGTAAGTGACTGTGCATGAAATGTATTCATGTTTTATTTAAGGGGTCTCAGACATAAGTAATGGTACTTTTTATTGGAGGACATTTAAAGCATGCGTTTGCAAATTTTGTTTAGAATCACATGAGGTTTCATACATAAAAGCATTATTTTAAGATTTTTAAAGGGACATGAAAGATAAACAGTTTTGAACACTAATTTACCTTACCTTTTTGCTATTGCCATGTCTTTTTTGGGGGGGCTAAAATCCCATTAAATGAGCTGTTGGTGATGATCCATTTGAGTTTATTTGTGTGCTAGTCATCATTTGAGAAATGCAGGCTCCGTTTAATACATTTTAGTATCCAATTCTTCCCTTGAGTTTTTATATGCCTCAGGTGCATCATCTGTGTATCTGTAAAAGTGGCAGTCAGTTTGTCTTGTTAGCAAGTCGTAAGGCAGTACTTCATTTAGTGTAATCCAAGACCAAGCGAGAATCAATTTACAGAGTCATGCATAAAAGAAAAATGCTTCAGTCAAACAAATGTTTGGGTTAACCCAGTAAATCACCCTGATGTTCGCACTACAGTAAAACAAAAGCATAAATACGCCTTTATAGTGGCTGACATCTGTGTGCAAGTGCTGGATTCACGCTTTTAGTTTTTGCTTATACTTTCCAAATATAGCTGGTCTAATTAACGGTGTCTGAAAAAGAGAAGGGTGAGGGGAAAAAAGAGAGCAGTTCTCTTCTTGGCCAGCCTGTACCCTGTTATCTGAGAGCTGTCATTAGGGAAGGCTTTGTTTTGCTACTGTTCATTAGCATTCCCGCTGTGGCCTCTTTACCTCCGCTACGCTGTTAGGGAGTGTCGTGAGGAAAAAGCACAGCCTACGATGTAATTAGCATTAGCATGTTTGTGCACTGACTAAGTGTGATGACAGCTAGGTTTAATGTGTCTTAGCGAAACGCGTTTACTTAGCGAGCTTTTAAATGCATGGTGCGATCAGAGCTTTGGCAGGAGGTTCGCACTCTGCATTTAATTGGGAGATAGCGGGATGCTACGCTAACCCAGGCCTGACTCCACGGTGTCACTTTGAGCTCCGTTTCCTTCTCTTTTGTAGTGAATTGTGATCAGATGTTAATACTCTTATATTATTTAGCAGGCGCTTAATCAAAGTGACACTTACTACAGGGGGTGATTTGTAAAGTAGATCATATATTGCACCTTGCAGGGTTTGAAGTTGTCTCACATTGCCAGACTTTTAACTTTTGGCATACAATCTAGTCTATTTTGCTGTTTTCCAAAACACCAATTTACACTTACATTTTTGATACTGTTCACGTTATTTAAATAATTTGTTTTGATTTAAGACAGTTGTGTCGGGATTCTCATTCAAACATGAATGAGAAATGGTTACTCTTTGGCTCAACTCAATTTTTTTTTCATTTTGAAAGAACATGTTTCAATCAAGTATCTCGATTAAAAAGTTCAAGAAACAAATTAATTGTTCATCCAGTTTACTTTTGAGCTTTTTTTTATAGTGTGGAAACAGGAGTTCCTCCTCCCATCATGCTTTGCTCAGGGCTGGATAAGGAGAGTAAATGTTGAAGTAAAGTATTATTTTATGCATTTTTTTGCAAGATGAGAAAATGTAGAGACTTGTTAATGTTTAATGTTCTATTATGTTTGTATTTAAAAGAGTTTCTGTTATGCTGGTGTTTTAGGGTTACCATTGTGGTGAAGTGTTGAGCATGTGCTTGAGTTGAGAACCTGCCAATATGTATTCGAGTTGCGTTTTAGAAAACAAAAACTATGGGAGTGTCATGGATGTAACTAATTTCGTCTTTGGATTGTTATCGCCTAACATCATGAGCCCTATTTTAACGATCTGAAACGCAAGTATCAAGTGTGAAATGCAAGTAACTTTGTGGGCGGGTCTTGGGCGCTGTTGCTATTATACCGGCGGGATAAATGACTCTTGCGCCCAACGCAAATCTAAAATTGGTTGGACTGAAGTAGCTTCATTAGTCATAGGTGTGGTTTGGGCGTAACGTGAAATAAACCAATCAGAGAGTTATTCCCTTTAAGAGCAGGCGCGCTTGTTCCATGGCGGATTGCTATTATAACGGCGGATTTGCCAGGCGCTCGCCACGAGCGGTTCACAACCGAGGCCGAGGAGACCGACGTTCTCGTCAGGGCCGTAAAAGACAGAGAAGTGACATTGGGGATGGGAGAAACCCACCCAAATTAGCTTCGGTTAAACAGGCGTAAAATAATTTGGGTAAATGTGTAAGCTAGATATATGCCTATTTTTTCACAACTTCATGGACACAACAATGATTTCCCTCGTGTGTTATTTTTTTTCCTTGTAATAATGTATGGTTTTCTAAAAAGAGAACTGCTGTGTATGTGTGTAGATGAGATAAGCAAAGTGTATGCGTGTTGTGCCCTTAAAATAGCATATGAATAACATGCGCAACACACCACTGACTTTAGACTAGGTTTTTCCTGGTCAGTGGCGGAATTGTTTTCTAAACCTGCAAAATAGCACCAGGGAACGTTTGCGCCGGAACACGCCTCCTCTTTGCGCTGCACCGCCCCCGGGAGTGCAAGTTCATTTATTAATTTACCGACGTGCGTCTGTGGATGGAAAAGAACGCTGTGTGCGGGTGCAATATAGGAATGATACATGCGTCGGTGTACAAAGTCAATTGCGCTGGGTGCAAGACAGGGCCCCTGGTGTGTAAAGAAAAGTTATATTTAGCTTGCTAGTATGGAAACATGCCCAAATAACTTGATTGAACAGCGTCAACATAATTCAGTCAAGTTATTTACGCATGTCAAAATTTAGTTGAGTGTACTCAATTCACTTTAGGTCATCCTACACGTTTCCATCATAAAGCAACCATTATCCATGATTGAATCAAATTCAATCAAAGAGTTATTTTTTAAGAGACTGTCAAAATGAAATGTAAAGTGACCAAACATTTCTTTTTCCAAACCATGCTTTTTCAGGATGGGTAAATCTGAAATACAAGATCATAACGTAGTAATAGACCAGCATCTGTCTTTATAAAATAAATAAATGTATATAATTAGGATTTCTGACCATCCATTTTTTATTTTTCAGATATTATTTCAGACATAAAAAGAAGAATGTCCAATTACCGGCCAATTTTTTTGGGGGATTTTGAATAGGCAAATATTTAAAGAGTCTATGACTGGATAATTATTACAGTGATTATCATGTTTCTAGCATATGTTTGGCAACATGCTAGAAACACAATAATCACATCAACAATTATCCAATAATAGACTCTTGAATATTTGCCTTTTTAAATCCAAACAGCGACTTTAGTGTTTAGTGTAACTGTTGCTCAAACAAAAACTTCATGATTGTAGCAACTTGCATTGTGACAAGTATATGTATGTATTTTATGTAAAGTGTGGTTATACCAAACCTAAATCTCATGATATTTGCATAGACGATACAATGTCCAATACTGACAACATTTAAAACATAAATGATTTATGTATGACTATTTTATAGATATCCTTATTTATGAATATTGAATTAATCAATTAATTGGTTGATACTATTGTATTTATGGCCATTGAGATTACTTTCAATTGCATTTGTTTGTTGCAGTTGACAAATTAACATCATTTGAAATTGTAACATTTCATTGTAACATTTGTGCTCTGTAATCCAAATATTTAGATCTTCATCTCCATCCTCAGTAGCGGCCGTAATCGCCAGTCATCAAATGGTCAGTGAACGGATTGTGGGTCCATGTACTGTCTATGGCTGAGACTAAGTTTAAACCAACAATTCTGGTCTTTTTCAGACCTTTAAAGGTGACACATTATGCCCCTTTTCACAAGATGTAACATAAATCTATGGTGTCCCCAGAATGTGTCTGTAAAATTTCAGCTCAAAATACCCCCCAGATAATTTATTATATCTTATCAAATTTGCCCCTTTTTGGGTGTGTGCAAAAACATGCTTTTTTTATGTGTGTCCCTTTAAATGCAAATGAGCTGCTGCTCCCCGCCTCTGTTCAAAAGACGGCCGATCCTTTACACAAGCTTCGGATACAACAACAAAACATGCAAATAATCTCACTCATTCAAAATCCCAGAAATAACCAGCGGAGTGCAGCCTTACGGAGAGACTCAGGAAGAGGTTGCAACTTTTAAACGCACATGGACGTTTCTGAATGTTTAATGGATACATTTATGTAGTTGTTGTGGAGTTAGTTTCTGGGTGATTTCCATTGAAAATAATAAATCTACTGTTGTCTTGTCTCCTTTGAGGCTGGGACTCTAAATAGTGTTCTGTGATTTTCATGATATGTCCCCTTTAACCACATCACTGTATGCCACGTTTTAAGCATTTTGCAGGGCACAGCACCTCATAGCAATGGATTTAGTCCACATTAACTTTGAAGGTATGGATGTGTAGTTTACCCCTGCATTAGGCCGTTGGCTACATTGTAAAAGTCAACCTGAGCCATCATGCACCTGCAAGACGCCATTGGCATTTTCCTACACATGTCCTCAACAAAATTAAACGTTGGCCTGTCGGGCATAGTGCGTTCTCTGAACACGAGATACATTGAAAGTAGAGAGTGGGAATGTGGCCCATCTGTCATTACATGGACATCATGTGCTATGTGATTGGGTACATCTTGAGGCTCTCTTTATAGTGACTCTCTGCTGGCTCCTTGCAGGGCAATTTTACATATTTCAATGCAATTTCTCTGAAGCTCTCACTCTCACCCAGGGAGAGAATTCTTCTCTCTGCTTCACACTTCTGTCCTCCTCCTCCTTAGACATTTTTTTTTGCTCAATGTGTCTACGATAAAGAAAATGAACAATCTAGTTTAAAACACATGTACCAAGTTCTTAGAAATGTACTCATTCAAGTATTTATGGTAGTTTCATATGGTTTTGAAACTTTTTAATGGTTTACATATGTATTCTACAACCGGAAGAATTTTTATTTATTTAATGACTCTAATAATGTAATGTGACGTAACCATCTAGTAAAATTAATAATTATATTATAATAATATTTTTCTTACATCTGTCACTGTACACATCTCGATCAGTATTAAAAATGTTTTTGAATGTAGTTTTTATGGTAAACCTTTATATATATATATATATATATATATATATATATATATATATATATATATATATATATATATATCCTGAATTATTAATCCATAAATAGTTGCATGTTATTTTACAACCTGAACTAATTTTACCTTGTCATATAAAGGTGAAATCGTCTGAATTGTTTTCTCTCCCTGGTTGCAGAACTTTTTTTTTTGGTTGCACCACATGACTTTGATTTGCCTTGCATGGTTTTTGAATGCAGTGAAGCAGATTATTATTATTTTTTTCTTAGGAAATAATAATAAAATGCCATACCAAACTATATCTCTCTGACATTTTTGCCTTTATGCCCCAAAATAAATATATTAAATTAATTTTGAGTCAGGAATTAAAAATGTTTATTGTACAAAGATATACACATGACATTATATGTATGAATTACATTTTTTAATGAATAGATGAAAAAAAAAAAAAATGAATGCGACATCAATGACCTAAACAGATATCACAATATAGGGAGGGAGGAATATATTGCAGGGAGGAATGTGTGTGTACAAGTGGAGTTCACGGCCCGTAGCCAGATTTTGATTGTTTTTAAGGTGCAAATGCGCCCTGTGCAAATGATGAGTAGTATTGACACAAACGCGAAACTGGCACACATTCTGAGAGAACGAGAGCGAGAGAGAAAACCTGGCAAGACGTGAGCTACTGTTTAAATTGCCCAAGCTGTTGAATAGCTTGACCGGTTTGGGCTCTCCTCTGCTCTCATGGGTACTTCTGTTCATCTGTCTCTCTCTCTGTTCCACTCTTTCAAATGAGTGCACCCCCTCAGGGCAGCACATGGCTCTAACAGGCCAAACCCCCACCTTTCCCTCACTCTCTCTCTCTGTCATACAGACACACATACACCCTGCAGTTAGGTTATAGTAATGAATTGTTCACAGGTGCTGATGATGAGCCCCTGAGCATCACTGTGGAGACGGGATGTGCCAGGCACAGGCCAAGTGGAAGAGAACAGATGCACGCTTAGAGTCCCCATGCACCCCTTCCGCACGGTTCTGTCTTTCCTTCTCATTATATCTCTCTCTTCCTCCTCCTCCTGTCTCTCCTTAAAACATAATATTTCAAATAAATAATATTTCACATCTTTGAAAAAAAAAACAGAAATGCTGCTGACCTTTGGACTTTAGTCCATTCTTAATAATGCAGTGTCGGCTTCTCCAACGTCTCAAGACCTCAAGTACCCTTACAGAGAAAATGGTTCTTTATAAGAACCACTGAAGAATCACTGAAGATCAGCTTAGTCTGATGATATTCCTTACACCTGGATGGCCTTTATACTGTAGATATAGGACACACATAGCTATAAGAAATGAAACTGTGTCCCATAATTCAATTCAATTCACATTTATTTGTTTGGCTTTTCACAATACACATAGTTTTAAAGCAGCTTTACAGAAAATGCATGAGTCCACATTACAATTTAGAATAATCTGTGATCAGAGGTCACTGTCTAAGTTAAGTATTTCAGAAATGTACATATGCAAAATCAGAGTTAGCTAAAAATGTATTAATTTAAACAATGTAATAATTTAAGGCAGAAAGAAGGAGCTCATTGAAGTAATAAAAACTTGTTTGTTGACAAATGATTATGACATTTAGAAAATTGTAGCACTGGAGAATAACAGAAGCATATGTAGCATAACAGAAGACCAAAGAGCTGCAATCACACAATTAAACATGCTAAGTGAAAAAAAATACCAAAGACTGCAGTCAAAGAGACTGAGATATCAAATATAAAATACGTATTATACAATCCTGAAAAGATCAAAAAACAACATTTCAATTTAGTTATGGATTATTCTACTTAACTATCATATAAAAAAGTTATCGCATTCCTGGTCAGTTTTGACCCAGTGGAACATACACGTATAAAACAACCATAACTTATCATTAATGAGGGAATTTGCACACATTTTGAAGTTTAGCATGTGGTATTACCACCTTATTATGTTATTACTACACTTACTACTTGTGACAAGTGAAAGTGACAATATGGCAATTCATACTCGGAATTTGTCCTCTGCAATTTAACCCATCCAAGTTAGTGCAATAAGTGCATACACATTAGGACCAGTGAGTAGTGAACACACATACACACACACACACACACACACACACCCGGGGCAGTGGGCAGCCATTTTTGCTGTGGCACCCGAGGAGTGATTGGGGGTTAGGTGCAGTGTTTTTTTTATTTTTTATTTTTTATTGTGCCGTTATGGATAAACATCCAACATACGAAGTCCCGCACATGACTTGTGTATGACAATATGTATATCGTGGCCACGAATTAACAACTTTTCCTTTGACTAATATGTTTTACTAATTCGTTTTTGCTAGTTTTGAGTGAATTTTTGCGAACAATATAATAATTGATTCCCTCGTTTTAGTAAATCGTGGTCACGTTGTAATAATTTGTTCCCTTGTTTTAGTTAAATCACCCAAATTTTCCTGGTAAGCCCTGGCAAGTGAGCAGTGTTGCCAGATGATGACTGACTCACACTTGGGTTTAGTTTGTTAACCAATTAGCCTTTGAAAACTGCCAAACTGACCCAAAACCAGCCCAAATTTTGTCCATCTGCCCAAACCAAATTTTCCCACACAATCAAAATCGCCCAGTTTGGTAGAAAAGCCACCCAAATCTGGCAACACTGCAGGTGAGTTTAAACGAGAATGTGTTGGTGATAATGCAGATGGGCCTTGTGTGTGTCACGGACTGGTTGTATATACACAACAAAGATGATAAAAAAGTCTTAAATTAATAATCCACATAGAGTAACAGATGAAAGCAGGAAAATGCTACAACAGGCAAAAGCTACAGAAGCTTTTGTTGTAACAAAAGCCCAACTCAAGATGAGACTGGGCAACTAAGAACAGACAGGCAGGGAGAAAGCAAACTCAAACTGAACATAATCGTAACAGTGTGAAAATGTGGAATGTCAAAATAAAGGTGTCTCTATTTACTGTAGGTATCGATTTTCTACGCGTTGCATCGATGCATCATATAATTAGTCATTTGTATTGATCCATATCGATGTATTGTTACACCCCTACTAAACTGATCAAAAGTGACAGTAAACACAAAATATGCTGTTCTTTTAAATAATCATGAAAAAATGTATCACCGTTTCTGCAAAAAAAATATTAAGCAGCGCAACAGTTTTTAATTCTGATAGTAAAAAGAAATGTTTCTAATCACCATATTTTGATTTCTAAAGATCACATGACACTAAAGACTGGAGTAATGGATGCTGAAAATTCAGCATTGCCATCAAAGGAAAAAAAATACATTTTAAATATGTGCATATGTATATAAAGTTATCTTAAATTTTAATAAGATTTCACAATATTACTGTTTTACTGCATTTTTCAAACTTTTGAATGGTAGTGTAGTATATCCTGCTCTCTATAAGTGTGCTTATTAAATATTTAGGCTAATTTGGTCACACTTTGAACCACTAGTTTTCAGTACGCTCGGCTCCATTTACACACATTTCGCTTCATTTAATTCTATTCTGCAGAATTCCACACCTGCTGGGGCCGGTTGCATAAACATAGACATTATGTTAAGACAGTTCTGTATGAAATTCCCACCATACCCATTAGTCAGGGGCAGTCTCAAATTAGGCCAATGTACGTTTTTATGTAACTGATTTAAAAAACAGCCTTAAAGATTTTATTTTTAAGTCTAACTAGTAACTAGTCTTAGAGGTTTAAGCAACCGGCCCCAAGGTCTGAGAATGAATAATAGTGGTCTTTGCAGTCATATTGCTCTCTTTCTTTAGCTCCTTCTATACCATTGTGCTTTTCCTTGCTCCATCTCAGTCCACTTGCTCCTGCCTCTTTCCCTTAAGGCTTATAGATTATGTTCTAACGTGCCACTAAAATGCTCATTACTCATCTGCCATAAGGATGGATTAACGCTCCGGTGTGAGGTAGCTTATGTATAGCTGTATGGGGACACAGTGGAAACACACTCGACATCCCATCAGTTCACTGTTTGGTTTTGTTTTAAAGGCCGCCATAGTTGGGCATGTTTTGGACCACAACACACCCCTCCACAGAGGTGCTATCGGTACCACAAGGTCGACTTATGCATCCCAAAGGGGCTGTTCTCCAAACGGCGACATTTAAAACCCCCACCACTCTCAGCTTTCCCACTGCCGGGAGTCTATTCCCCAAACTAGAGCTGCTTTAAATTAGATTATTTCACAGAGATTGGCCAGTGACCCTCTTAAAAGGCTATCCTATGGTGTGTGTGTGTACACACACGCTAAATTATTTACACCATGAAACAAGTGCGGTGCGCTCCATGAATAAATGAAGCCCGGAATGCCCTGCTCACCGGAGCACCCGTGGCTGCGGCTTCTAAACACACTTTAATCAACAGATAAATATTTCACCAGTTAATCAAGGATAGCTTTTAAATTAATTCAAGTTCTAATTTGATTCGGTTTCATTTGAAGTTGTGAGCAGAGAGATATTAGCTTGATTTATTTTTCCTTTGTTTTTTTTTTTTGGTTCAGACAGACATGTGCTTAGGCTACATGTGCATTACAAACACTGTCTGGCATTGGTAATTAGCTCTGAGCAAATCACTGTAAATTGATTTTAATGCATCAGCAGTCAAGCCCTCCATTTTGCTGCTCCTGTAAATATGGAATCCATGTCTCTCTGACCTTAGAACGGCTTTCAATCCATAAGAACCGTGCTGAACTCATTGAACGCATGGAAAATGTGCATTTTAAAATTAGTCAGTCATTTAATTCATGTTTTGACGCATTTAATTGAACTATACACTGCAGAAAATTATTTTCTTAATCATATTTTGGTCTTATTTTCTGAAAATAAATAAATAAATAACATCCTTAAAACAAGATAAGTTAAGCAAAAATCAGTCATGACAACTCGCATGGCAATGTTTATGTATTTGGTCTTGAAGGACTATTTCTGCTACGCTGCTGTTGCTGTTGATTATTGCTGCTGCTGTTGCAGAGCAAATATGGACTTGATATTGCTAATAGATAACACAGGCACTGTGATCATGTACGATATGTTGCTGCTGCTGCATAAATAGACATACATAAATCCCGTTGCAGATCTAGGCAGGTGGAGCTGGGGGAGGTAGAGGGGTGCTGGGTGACTAACTTACAACAAAAACTGAACCAGACTATTTAAACACTGAGCTAGCGATCTCATTGGCTCAATTTGAGTGCTAACTAAGCCATGTGGTAATGATGTGATTGCTTGCAGATTGCATGTAAAGGACCTATCAGCCTGCGCCCTCTAGAGTTTCATGGCTGAACTAATATTATATATGTGTAAGATAATCAGACTTTAGAGAACATATATAATGGCTTTTAACCTCTTGTAGACCTATTTCTAGAGAATTTTGTGGTTTGTTAGATTTATGCTTACATAAAGTAGGCTAAGCTAATGGTGTAAGAAAAATAAAATAAATAAAAGAATACAAAATTATCTGCTTGTATTATATAGCTTCTATTTGTAAATTAAAATCAGGTAAGTAAATAGATCTTGATTTAGGAATATATGTAGAGGTTCCCACTGGAAAACAAGAACACATTCTGCATTCTGAAGCTTAACTCTTTCCCCGCCGTTGACGGAAATTTCCAGATTTCCGTGTTTTCACCGTTGTGCGGTAGCTTACGCATATTCTGAAAGAGCGGATGATCTCCAGATCAAAACACATGCGAAGAAAATACAGAAACAAGCGATATCAATCATATGCAAATGTAAAATGACACGATCATCAACATTAAACGGCATATAAATCAAAACTGCCTAATGTTACTGAATGAAATGTTGACCCAGGATGAGCTATAGGACTGCTCAAGCATTAGGGGTGTTGATGGACTCGATTTACTCCATCTATGTTTTGATCATCGAATCCGATCTGAATGTAGTTTTTTACAAAAACAGGATTTTCTCAGCTTTTTCCTCAAAATGTTGCTTTTTATTAAACTTACCCACATTCAAGTGTTGATAAAAAGATGCATGTTTAAAAGCAGAGGGTCTGTTCTTTCTTTTGATATACTGCATGTTCAGATATTCATACAACAAAGTATTCTGGAAATTAAAAAAAAATTGGTGAAAATTATTAAAAAAAATATTATAAAAAAACGCTGGCAGGGAAAAAGTTAAAGGGACAGTTCATCCAAAAATGAAAAGTCAGTCATTTACTCGCCCTCAAGTTGTGTCAAACCTGTATGAATTTATTTTGCTCTGTTGAACACAAAAGAAGAAATTTAGATGAATATGGGTTATCAGACAGTTGTTGGTCCCCATTGCATGCCATATTTTCCATGGTGCCCAACTGTTAGGTTATTGACATTCTTCAAAATATAATCTTTTGTGTTCAACAGAAGAAAGAAATGACTCTTTTTCTCCCTTTATTACACCATATCCTGACAATTAGACACAATTACCAACAGAGGAACAAATTAAAGGCTTCTGATTGGTTATACTCATTTTTGCTCATCAGCCTGAACAAAAGGGACCTGCAGGTCACAGCCACAGACATGCCTGACTTATATCTGGTTTTTGAGCTTTTTTCAAAACTCTGTGAAGTACTGCTTCACTGTATTTTTATGCTGTGCTAATGGCCCGGATCAAATAGGGAATATCAGACATTCTGAGTAAGAGGGAAAAAGAGAGTAAGCGGGGAAGCTGATAGATTTTTATTCCTGTTTGAATCTCTATGAATCACGAATTTAAAGATCAACAGTGGACCTGTAGTCTTCAGATGAATAAAAGCGAAGTGTCTGTCTGCTTGTATACAGATTGGATTTTTAGTGTTAGATGAACAAGTTAGAAGCATAAGGAGAAAAGAAATATGTAATATACTCAACCTAATCTGAACCTGTATGAATTTTATTTTCACAAAATTAGATTTTTAAGTGTTTTGTGTGTGTGTGTGTGTGTGTGTGTGTGTGCTTCCATATTTTCTGAGACCATATCATTACATCATAGCTTTGAAAATGGGGGCAATTTTGCAAATTATGCTCCAAAATTTAATTAGGAAAAAAGCCATTTCTGTCATTATTTGAAAAAGAAAATTCAATATGTATATTTTTACCTTAGCATTTAACATTTTCTATGAATTATGTTTAGTATTTTATACTTAATGTGTTGTGCATCTTATATTTTTGATGTATTTTATATGTATTAGATGTGATGTTGTCATTGACATTTTAGTATGTAATTTTTTATGAGCCGCATTTTATGTATGGAAATTTGTTTATTATTATTATTGTGTGAGCAACAGCCGAAAAGTTGTATTGTATATACTTGGTCTAAAGGAGATTTACATTCTAACTGCAAGATTTTTATATTATATTGTATTACATTACATTACATTATTATAAACAACATACAGCTGAATTAAAATATAATTAAAATACATTTAATTAGTTTTGTGAATATATTTACACACATATATTTTCGGGCAACAGCCAAAAAGTTGTATTGAATATATAGTGTAATGGAGATTTACATTCTAACTGTGCAAGATTTTTATATATTATATTATATTATATTATATTATATTATATTATATTATATTATATTATATTATATTATATTATATTATATTATATTATATTATATTATATTATATTATATTATATTAAACAATATACAGCTGAATTAAAATACAGTTAAAATACATTTAAATAGTTTTGTGAATATATTTAACATATATTTTGTGAATGTAAATCTTTTTTTCCCCATCTCAACCGCCATTAGACCAGATAGCCCTCCAACTCTCAGCCCAGCTGTTTTTGCAACATAGTTTGGCGTGTAATTTCCTCTCTGCACCAAACATATCTTTATCTGTCTAAAGTTACAGCAGGCACATCTGTTCATTCCTTCCTTGCAAGCTCTGGTAGAGCCAGTCTGGCAAGCGTCTTTATATCTCTCTTCTTTCCATCACACTCTTCCTCTCTCTCTCTCTCTCTTTCTCTCACACAGAAACACAGACACACACAGACTCACACACTGCGGTCATGAGGGCACCCTCTCTTCCCTGGCATGGCTCAGCTCAATTAGCCTGCAGGGAAATGGAGGGAGGGAGTTAGCGCTTGAGAAAAAGAGGGAGAGAGAGGTTCTTCGTCTGCCAAATCTCCCTCTCGCTTCCGCAGGATCTCTGGAGCCCTCCGTGGGCTGTCTTTGTGTGCCGTCTGCCCAGCCGCTTTGTTTGTAAATAAGCCGTCTGGAAAATTAGCTAGGGCAGCCAGTCACTCACAGTTAGACGTCTCATCAGGCCTATAACTACCACATTATAGAGAGAATATCATGAAGAGTAGGGGATGGAAACCATAGACAAGGGTACCACAATTGGCGCTCGCAGAAGTAACGATTGGCACGCGAACGACGAGAGCGAGATAGATTCGTATGAAATGTGCGGTATTAAAAGTCCTTCACATCTGCTTGCCAAACAACCTCTTGGAGTCCTTCCTAATCATCAGAGAAGAAAAGACTACGACAAGCAGTTTTTTAAAGTGAGAATCTTTGCAAATGAAGAAGACATTTGAATTTAATTTGTTCATGGTGCATGCTTGAAAGTGAAGTGAAATGAGTCATTTCTGCACCACTGTGGCATTAATGAAATTGCAATAATTCCTTTGAATGGGCTGACTTGACTTTGAGGCTGGACTATTTGTTTGTCTGGCCAATGGGTGAAAAAGGGAGAGTTTGAAGGAATCAGTTTTCTTTATTATTATTATATTATAGACCAAAATTCATGATTCATAAATATTGTACGATTTGATTTGCAATCAGTATGAGAAATCAAATGAATCGAAACACCTTTAGAAAACCCCCAAAATCAACCAAAAAAGCAATGCCAGAGATCAAACGAATTAAAAAAGCACATCACGCAAAGCCGAAATTGGCAATCGCAAAGGCCTAGAACAGTGAGGGAGACATGTGGCAGCCTGTCTTTCTTGATGTGTGGGGTTGAGCTGTTTTCTGAGGGCCTTTGGGAAGAGGAGGGTGTCTTGTGGCGGCGGGCCAGTGAGCCTGAGGAGCGAGAGCCAGAGGAAGCAATGCCTGCAGAGCTCATAAATTACAGCCCTGCCTGCCTGGCTTTACATTAATGGATCCACAACTCTGTGCTTCTGACTGAGACTCTTCTCACTTGTTCTCATGCTGCGTGTGTCTTCAAGGACGAGGGTAGGTCGGATTGATGCCGGGCGGTCGACAATTTTAGCTGTTTTCCCATGGGGAATTGTATTCATATTCGGATATTTTAATGTATCGAATGACATGTTAGTTCATTCATAAGCTGTAATGATTTTGAGCGTCAACACTTGTTTTTTAAAGGAACAATTCACATTCAGTGTTACGTCGATACTGAAGTATTGGGGTCTCGCCGTTCGTCTCCGTTCCCTCCTGCAGGGAATGAGGGTTACATCAGTAACTGAGATTTTCACTCAAAAATTAAAATTGGAAGAGCCAGGATATTAGTTAATATAACTCCAAATGTATTTGTGTGAAAGGAGAAAGTTTTACACACCTAGGATGGCTTGAGGGTGAGTAAATTATGGGATTTTTTGGTGAACTAGAAGGTTTTTACCATTTTAATGGGACTGTTCACCTAAATGTATAATTTTCTTCTAAATATTATGTAGAACACAGTAGAAGATGTTTAGAGGAATGTGTTTTCCCAAAAACAAATAAATAAAATGTATGCAAATGGAAGCTGTTGAGATTCAAAAATGACCAAAAAACAAAACAAAACACACACACACACACACACACAAATGTACTGGTTATTGATACATTTTACATTGATTTATTAGCATTCATGTGCATTTATGTATGGTGCATTAAGAATCATTATGCTACACAATTGGTGTATTTGTCTTAAAATTATGTCACAATATTTGTCACAATATGTCTTTGAGGTCATAGGGGTTTTGATTTGAGGGTGATTAAATAATCTCCATTTTTGTGTCAAAATACTTTCTCCTACCCCAGTTTAATGTGCAGAGACAATGTAAGCCTTTCGTACGTTAAGCGTTGAAACTGGTGCTTTCAAAACATTGCTTTATGTTTGAGCATCCCGACATGTAAACTTCTCAGGCAATAGTGTGAATTTGGTGGTATGTCTTTGAAAAATTACAATATTGATTCTTAAAATCATTCGATCAATATAGTATACCAGTATTTACTGTGATAACACTGTTGAATCTGAATTTACATTCTGATAGTAAAAAACATATTTTACCTTGTTTTGCAGTCCGAATTGAATCTAATGCGATAAAACTGCATAATGAGGTAAGAAAAACACTCCTATTGAGTTTTCTACACAGACCGAACGCGTTTAACATTCATCGTGTCAGATTCACAGACACTTTAAACAAATCGAATTAATCTTTAGTTAACTAAAAACATATAGTGAAACACTGATCCAATTCACAACCAAATGGCTCTTATGAACTGGTTCTCAGCCAGCAGTGTGAATCTGGGGATGTGTTGGCTGGAAAATCTTTTTTTTTTTTTTTCAGTGGTGCAGAAACGACAGACTTCAGCTTTAATGCCCAATATATGCAGTACATGCCGCAGATCAACATTAATTCTTGATGAAGTGTAACTCTCATTCGTGAGAAGTTTTAGCCGGTGTACCCTGAGTATTTGATTCTCTCTGTGTCAGGCGCTGAGCGGTGTCGAGTCTCACCGAAACGCCCTGATTATTCAGTTATGATATGCTAATAATGCTCTGATGGGCATCTCTGAAGACCTCTGACTTTAAATGCATAAACGTGGACAGGTCACGCAAAGGTCGTCGTGCTTTTTTTCCTCCGCTTAACTAATTAAAGAGAAAAGTTGGTGGATTCAGGCTCTTTCTTTTTTGAATATGGAAATTATGAGGAAATTAATGGACAATTGTTTAAGTTTAAATCCTCTGAAATTATAAAAAAGCAATTTGCCTGCACCTACTTAGCCTCTAAAGCAAAATCGCTGGCTCTGTTAAATGCCATTAAATGGAGCTTGCTCACAAAGCTATTACTAATTTAACAAAATAACTGAAGAAAAAAAAAAAAAAAAAAAAAGCTTTCTTAAAAAGTGCAACACTCAGCTGGCTGCAAACATAGCAATTTATTACGGCAGTTAAATGGCAAATTAGTTGTTGTGTTTTTATGAATCCCGGAGGCGCCAATAGTTTTATTCAGAGATGCGGCTACAGAATGATTTTACAACGCTACAATGCCACGTGTCACCAGTCTCCTGCCAGTCTTTTGAGCTAATTAGCTGCAATTATTTCAATTAGATATCACAGACAAATAATCATTACTTTGTAATCAGTTTGCGCAGTAACAGTTTTGGAAACTGCCTCACACTGTCAGGCATCATGAAAGTTTTAGTGCGTTTTCTCTCTCTCTTTCTCTCTATCCATCCACCCTCGGCCCTTTTTTCCCCTTGGCCGGCATCCAGTGTCAAAGCAATCCTGAGAGTTGCTTTTCTCCAAAGTGTTCTAAGTAATCCCTTTTACAAACTGTATTCACGTATGGGAATGTTTTTGGCTCTGAGCAGATTTTTCAAGAGATAAGAACTGCCCCTGGCAAAGACCCAGGATATATTTCAAGTATGAGAGAAATATGGATAATAGTATTTCCTCTCATCTCTGTAGTTGCGTTAGCTGTGGATGCAGCGCTTAGAACTGCTCTGACTTTACGAGTTGCTCTGGCTTTAGAGATTAAAAACTCCTCTACTGGATCAGTTAGCATTCATTGATTCTCAAATAGAGCTGGAGAAAAATACAGATTTTCTAATATTGCGATATGTTTTTGAAAGAACACAATATTGATTCTTAAACTCATTTGGTCAATACAATTTGCCAGTGTTTACTGCACACCCCCACTGTTGAATCTGCGCCAAGGTAAAATATTTTGTTATGACATTAAAATGGTGTGTAGTATACTAAGATATAAATACAAGAAAAGTAATCTTTTCATTGAGTTTTCTTTCTCAGACTGCAAATGACTGTGACCAGTGTAGTATGATTCAGAAACAAATGACTCTTATGAACCAGTTATTTTTAATGAAAAAAAAAAAATAATAATAAAAATACAGTGCAACCACTGCAGTCTGACTCGGAAACAAATTACTTTTATGATCCGGTTCACTTTAGTGAATCAGAAACATTCAGCACAACATTTCATGAACAAATGACTCTTATGAACTGGTTCTTTCTAATGATTCAAAAACATTCAGCACAACCAGTGTAGTCATTTTTTATGAACAAATAAATCTTATAAACTGGTTCTCTTTAATGTATCAAAAAGTGCAGTCTGATTTACAAACAAATGACTCATATGAACCGGTTCTCTTTAGTGAATCAACAACATTCATTGCAACCAGTGTAGTCCGTTTCATAAACCAATGACTCTTATGAGCCGGTTCTTTTTAATGAATCAGAAACATTCAGCAGAACAGTGCAGGCTGACTCACAAACAAATTATTCTCATGAACCGGTTCTTTTTAATGAAATCAAAATGGATGAATGAATTCCAAAAATGGAATCAAAAACATTCAGCGCAACCAGTGTACTCTGTTTTACGAACACATGACTCAGACGCTCTAAAAAATGCTGGGTTGTTTTAACCCAATATTGGATCAAATATGGACGAACCCAAACACTGGGTTAAAAAATGTAACCTATATTTGACCCAAAGTTTGTTTATCATCATTTTTTATATGAACCGGCACTCTTTAGTGAATCATCATTCAGTGCAACCAGTTTTATGAACCTTTTATGACTCTTATAAGCTGATCCTTTTAATGTATCATTCAAAAAGGTTCACAAAGACTCATCACTTACTTCCAGTGATGGAATATTTTAATATATTGCAGGTTGAAAAAGATTGCTTGTGAATCAGAATAAGAACCGTGTACTTGACACTAATGCTTTCTCTCCATATTTCTCTCAATGTTCACACTATATTAACACCAGGACTTTGTTTTTATTTGTGTCTGTCTCTAATTGAAGGCTTTTAGGCTCATCTAACCTTCAGTTTTGTGTCTGTGGCCTTTTTGTTTGTATGTGACAAAAACATGTGTGGACACTGTATCTCAATTTGTGTGAAATGGGGACAGGTGAAGGTGAGACGAGACACTGGATGAGGTGTGAGAGCGGGCCAGGACCCCGGACGTGTGTGTGTGTGTGTGTGAGGCTCCTGGCATGGTCCCTGTCAGCAGGAGTCTGATGTCTGTCTATTCATGTGTGGAGCACTCATCATGGGCAATTAAGGCCGAGCAGGGGGTCTGGCCTTCCCTCTCATGTCCTTGAAGAAAGAAAGTAAAAGGGGGCAGGGAGAGTGATGGGGTGGAGCGACGTAGAAGGAGGGGCGGGAATTTTACCGGTAGTTTCTTGAAGAAGAGGAAGTTGAGCGGTATGCCTCCAACCTTACAGTAGGACAACAAAAGCCTGTCAAGGATCCGTAATGACTCTGTTTTTCTCCCTTCTGGTGCTAATATAGATTCTCTCCACAGGGTGATAATCACCATTCATTATTCACACTTCAGATGGCCATTAAAAGTCAATCTCAAAAACCTTGGAAAATGGCCCCAACTATGGGACCACTTGTTGTTGTCTTTGATATTGTGTTGTAATTTAGCACAAATTGATATTCCTCTTCAGTGCTACTCGTATAAGATAAGAGGGTTTCGTGAAAACACAATCCCTTTGGCTTGTAATTGATGATTTATTAATTTCATGTTCTGCCAGAGCTGGAATGAATAATCTCTTAATATTTAATTTGTCATGCCTGTGCACATGCCAGGAACATGGAGAAGTGTAAAAGATGGATTTGCGCAGTAGAAAGATGATTATGACCTTTCTCACGAGGATGTTTTAACAATAATTAAGTGCACTGCAGATTTTTAAATGATGAATAGTTGGTGTTTTCCCAGTGTCAGTGTTCTTGTCGGATGATAACAAGACCTACTTTTTGGGTTCACTTTAATGCACTGCGCTAAACATATTTAGAATGGAGGGTGTTTTCATTATTTTCTATTTACATGCAAGAAAGTGGGATAGCAGACTCGAGACGGCGCATACTCCCCCTGGAAAAAAGCGAGAGTGCTTAGCAGAATCAAAACACACACACACAAAAAAATTTTGAATAACACATGAAAGCAAAAAAAGTTATGTTCGAGATCAGGCTTGGGGCAGTTCTCTCATGCTTAATTGAAACACTTATTTTATGTCTGTTTAGATTTTTTTTAACCTGCGTTCAAACTGAGGGAACACTCAGAAGTTTGGAGCAAGTACGATGCTTTAAATTAATCAAAAGTAACAGTAAAGATTTTTTTAAATAATGTTACAAAAATAAAAAATAAAAATCAAATAAATGTAGAACTTATGACATTTCTATTCATCACAGAATCCTGAGAAAAAAAATGTATCACGGTTTCCACAAAAATAGTAACCATTTATAATGATAAGGAATATTTCTTGAGCAGCAAATTCCAATGATATCTGAAGGATCATGTGACATTGAAGACTGGAGTAATGATGCTGAAAATTCAGCTTTGTTATCACAGGAATAAATTACGTTTAAAATATATTAAAATAGAATAGAGTTATTTCAAATAATAGTTTGCAGTTTAACAGGTTTTACTTAAAAAATAAACAAATAAATTTGGTGTTGATAAGCATAAGAGACTTCTTTCAAAAACATTTACTAATCTTACCGACCCAAACGTTTTGAATGTTATGTATAGTTCAAAAAGTCTCATAATTTTACGTATTATTTCCTCTTAATTCATCTTTAGTTCTGAAAATATAGAAGAAAGAAAATTCTTGGTTGTCAAGTTTACTTGCAATTTAACTTGTTTTACAGTATATTGTGCATAAACATGACAAACAGTATAGGACTAAATGGATCAGTGTCTTTGGATGGGAAAATGTATTATTTTTATTTTTATTTTATTTTTTATGGTTCAATATAGTTTAGATACGTTTGCCCCCATTCTTGTAACCCACTTTTTAAATAGCTGCTTAAAATCCACAAAAGACATCAGAGTTTTTTTTCCCCCATCACACGTGGTGTGGTGTCATTTGAAGCAGGAGCCTCCTGTTGTCTGTAGGTTTCACCCAGCTGATGGTTGTGGCCCGGGGAGATTAACCTATATCTGTTAGCGCTAACCCTCATGCACCTCATCGTTGCAATTGTATTTACTCATTAGGCGTTATAGAAACAATGCGGAAGAGTTAATTATAAAGCGAGCAGCTTGCATTCTGCCTTCTCTGACCCAGTTCTCTTTCCTTCTCTCTCCTCCTCCCTCCCTCTTTTCCTTCCTCTTCCTTGTCTCTCTCCTGGTTAATGAGCGCACTTCATGCTATGAAATGGTTGCATGATTATTTTCACATGACTCTGACTGTGTCGTGATGAAAAGGCAATTTCTTCCTTTTGTGAGCTCGTTCTGTAAACGTCAGGACTCTGGTTTGATTTCTCCGCTTTTCATTCCGAGAAATGTGAGAATGTGTTTGTAATAAGGCTTTGCTGCACAAAGTGGAGGTCGTAATGCAGTGTGAATGATAATAGTGGTCAACCTCGGCCATAACATTCCTCTTAGATGGCTAAAGAACTCGCTGTGACCTGTCGAGAAGTGTTTGGCTGACCAATGAGATGATTTCCACACCTGCTGTTTCATTCTTAATGGCTCATCTACCTTGCCATACCGTCCTCCTGTCTCATGACCACTGGCTTCGCTTTAATAATGAAATCTCACTCCCGAATGGGTGTGATCAGGGCTGATATTGCATTCTAATGAAAGGCCAGGAGAAATTCTCAAAGGTTGGAGTAATATGTGACTTGACAGGCTTGTTATGTAACACTCATGGATTGTGGGAGGCAGGGGAAAGTGTATTCTTGTGATGTAATGTGATATGAATATAGGTACATATGGAGTATGAAATGATAAGGAATCCCAGTAGCAGCTGTGGGATATCACTGCCTTTAACTGCTGGTCTAGAATCAGTTTCTCCACTTTAAATCCTAAACTTCATTACTAAGAAGGGAAGACCTGACTCTAGTGGCGTGTTTTGTTTTGTAAAAAAAAAAAAAAAATATATATATATATATATATATATATATATATATATATATATATATATATATATATATATATATATATATATATATATATATATATATATATATATATGTTTCTCAATATGCATCTACCCTGAACTAACCTGCTCATAAACCAACTCTGGTGAAACAGAATCCAGAAATCTTCTGAGCACCGATGGTGAGAGGACCCTCTTAGAATTGCTCAGTTTCTTATTATTCTTCTCCAAAGTGAATCGCATTTTTGAGGGCCTAAACATGATCGAAAACTCAAGAAACTTTGCACACACGCCAGAACTCGTGAAAATTTACATCTGATATGGGTTTCAGAATTGGGCGGGGCAAAATGGCTCGATAGCGCCACCTATAAACGTTCAACGGAGTGCGCCTCCCACTACGTTTCACGTACTTGTACGAAATTCGGTACATACATGTAATGACCCTATACCTACGAAAAAGTCTCTTGGAGCATAGGCCTAAACACAACAGGAAGTCAGCCATTTTGAACTTCCTCTCAGATTTTTGTGTAGTTTTTGCCATTTTCAGGCCTCGTACTTTAATGAACTCCTCCTACAGTTTTAATCTGATCATCTTCAAATTTGGTGAGTATAATCTTAAGGCCTTTGCGACGTTAAATTGCGAAGTTCTTGAGTTTTCGTATAAGGGCGTGTCCTCGGCGGCCTGACAAATTTAGATGTTTCGCCATGAAACAGGAAGTTGCTGTAACTCAGGCAAACAATGTCCAATCTGCCCCAAACTTCACACGTTTGATAAGAGTTCTGTCCTGAACACATGACCCTGCTTATATTCAGTTATAGTCATAGCGCCACCTGCTGGCAACAGGAAGTGACATGTTTAACACTGTTGTGGATTCCTAATAACTTTAAAAATATGCCAGCAAGTGTTAAACATGCTAGCAACAAACTAGAAACATGCTAAAACATGCTAGCAAACTCTTAGCTAAGTGTTAAAGCATGCTAGAAATGCTAAAGGAAGTTGTTGTAACTTAAGCATACAAGACATCTACATGCCAATATTCAGTTATAGTAATAGCGCCACCTGCTGGTCGCAGGAAGTGTGGCAAATACAAATTACTTTTACATACTCCTCCTATATTTACCTACTCAAATGCAGATTGCCCATCGTGCTCTGTCTTCCTAAAGCCACCTGGTGGCGGTGGCACGGGTGCGAGGGCCCTTTCATCGCTGGTTGTTTCGCTGGTGATTTCAAGTTGACAAAACCAAACCCATCCAATCCAGCTTTGTTGGTACAATGATGATGATATTTTCCATATATCTTGAATATGTGTGAATGTACACATCGAAAACATACTTTAAAAAACAAAACAATTTTTTTTTTAACAGACAGATATTCAAACATATTATGTCTTGAGGGGAGTCATACCACATGGTTTTACAATGTTATTATTATTATAAGAAATATTAAATAAAAGAAATAAATATATAACAATATAATATACAATGAAAAAATACTAGAAAATTATGATTATTAAAACCCAGGGTTGGCACAAACTAAACTGAAACATAACTGGCTAGCCACCTAAAATGTCTTCATTTGCTTGTACAGTTCCAGATTAAGAAAAATAAGAATAAATGTGTGTTAGAACAATCAGAGGGGAACTGACCTCCACCTAGTTGGTTCATGATAACACTTTATTATTATTATAATAATAACATGTTTTCCCTTTATTTCTTGCAGGTATTTTAACCACCACTTTTGAGCTTTATTATGGAAACCAGATGTGGAGAAGCAGTGGTGAGTATCATTAAATACCCTCATACGTTTGGTATCTGACCATTTACTCTTCGAATCAGTTTTTTTTTTTATTGTGCTTCTTGCATCCCTGGATATAAACTAAACAAAGATAATCTTTATGTAAGCTTATGTGTCTGCGCTTTGATACTGTCCACTGCTGTGACATTTTGTTTGCATTTGCTCAGACTGTATTTGTTCTATATTACACATGCCAAATAAAACTGAATGTAAGTCAGAGTTGGATGACACCTCACACCTTTGTGTGTTTGGGATCTCAGTTAAATATTGGCTCAGTGCTAGTTTTCTTAGGGGGTATTTCTGTCTGTGACCTGTAGTGATGTGTAACTGACCTCAGACTGCGACTCATAAGGTCAAGTGAGCTTAAACGTATGTTTTCTCACACAGAGAGCGCTTTGTCCCCTGACTTACAGTACATGTCACTGCACGTATAGTGTAATAGTTGCCATCATGAGTGCAGAAATGACAAGGTAACTGTGCTCATCGAACAAAATGGACTCATTTGAGATGTTTTTGGTGGTACTTCAAATCATACCTCAAATATCTAGTCTACAAGTCTGAGACTACCAAAGAAAATGCTTCTTTTGTGCACTCTTTTCTAATTAAACAGTGTTTTTCAGGATTAGTTTAACCCTTAAATGCATGAATGTTTCTCCAATCATTACATATTTGGGTCTTTAGCACCCTGCATCTAACATGGATGGCTCTCATACTGCCACAATAGTTTAAATCTCTCCTGATATTTTAATAACAATTACAAAATAATAACATAAAGCATAATTTTTTCACATGTTCATATTGGTCAGTGTCACAAATTAGTTCAGATTTGTAAACATTTAGAATCAAAAGAGGATGAACAGCAAAGACATCTTCCCACAGCCCGATTAACTTATCATAACAGTATATTATTAAACAGCATTATTATTATACAGTATTTACCAAGAGTGGCAATGCTATGTATGTACTGTAAGGTTATTCTGGTGCAATGAGACTGTAGATGTGCTTTTAAACTCAGAACGCATTGCCTTCACAAGTTTTGTTCTTTAGTTGAATCAAATACTGAAGAAAAGTCTACCAATAACTGGCAGCTGTATGAGTTTTAATAAAGCCATTTGAACTGTAAGTTGACGGAAGGTGGAAATTCATCTTGTATGCCGCTAGATGTAGAGGCTGGAAACTTTGATTTAGATTTGTACTCTTCCAGAATTATCCTTCTCACCCACTCACTCCTGTGGCGTATGACATGCTTGTTAGTCTCATGTGTCTCCAGTGGGTGTCATGCTACCAAATGTTAGAATTATTTAGATTTTACACTGGTTTTTATTTATGTATTCATGTATTTTGCTCTGGATACATATGGAACAATCACTCCAATCGCATTGCATGAATTACATTGTTTATTCAGTGCTGACATTTTGTTTTCAGTGCTATCGCTTGGCAAAGTGAGACTTGATCTAAGACACGTTTTCTTACAATAGAGACCCTTACAAGTTGTGAAGATTGTGAAGTCTCATAGTCTATTCATCATACTATCAAAGACATGGAATTTTAGAATAGTTGACAGTATCATAAAAGAGGTGAAATCATGTGAACCAGTGCGCTTTGTAGCTGAGACAATGCAACATGTCAGCCTAGCATAGGGAATGTCTATATAACGTCTGTATTTAGGAGGAGATGAAGAGTCTCTCGGGTCCTCCCCCCATTAAGTAATGTCACTTAAAGAAAAGAAATAGAATATCAGTGTAGAAAGGTGCTGTTAAAACAGATTCTTCTGCTCCTCTACATACAGAACAACTCCAATGCCATGTAGTGCTGAGCGGCTTTACTGTGCTTTTTCGAGCGCTGAAGTGATTAAACTTTATGCTGGAAGGAATTAGAATTTATTCCCCATGTGTACTGATGCAGTTCTGTGGATATACAGTTGTGTATGTTCAGGCGAGAGGCTTGTTTCATATGTGTGTCAGTTTGCTTGGACTCAATTTTAAACGACATGGCACAATTTGTCTTTTGTCCAAATTTTTTTTTTTTTTTTTTTAAGCACTAAAAATACATACATGCATAAAAAAAAAAACCTCTTGTGATAGGATATAGAATGTTTTCAAATTCTAAATTAAAATTCATTTATATACACAAATGTTTGGGCAAAGTAAGTTTTAAAAATAAAATAAAGAAAAAGCCCCATTAAAATAATGAAATTCTTGAAAATAAAAGAGTTTGGCATAATCATAATTTTCTAGTATTTTTCATTGTATATTATATTGTTATATATTCATTTATTTTATTTAATATTTCTTATAATATTAATTAAAATAGAATTATCGTATTATAAGTATTATAAACACATACATTTCATTCATTATTATTATAACAATTTTATGATAAGGCAAGGTTAGTTTACATTGTAAAACCATGTGGTATGACTCCCCTCAAGACATAATGTTTGAATATCTGTCTGTTAAAAAAAAATTTTTTGTTTTTTAAAGTATGTTTTCGATGTGTACATTCACACATATTCAAGATATATGGAAAATATGTAATAATTTTTTTACTTGATGGTACCTGACTTTTTTTTTTTTTTTTTTTTTTATCTTGAATTCAAACTTCTTGAATAGTGATCTATTTATTTTTCTTTTTTTTCAAAACCATATGAAACCAACATGAACACACAGTACAAGAACATGGAACTTGTTATAAACAACAGCCTTTTCCTTTACTTTACCATAGACAATATGCCATCACTGACACTTTTGTGTGTGTGTGTGTGTGTCCAGCGTTGTACTCCTGTGCTGGGAGTTGTTGATAGGTTTGTCCCCTCTTTCATCTCTCTTCAGTAAAGGCAGAGAGCCCCTTAGCTGTCAACCACCTCTCCATAATATCATAGTTCCACCACGCTGCACACATACAGCCTGGAAACAAGTCAAAAGTAGTCCAGGCATCATAACTGATCAGTACATAACACATGTAACCTTCAGCTTCCCAACCAGAGCTAAAAACACACCAAGAGTGGCATAAAAAGCCAAGCGTAGGTGTGGTAGTGTGTGCCATCCTATTTCCTGTTGTTCATTTCATCCATCCATCAAAGAGAGGCCTCTGATCTCCTCCTTGACCACTGTTCAAAGCTCTCCACGCCTTCACAGACTGATTTACTATGACAAATGAGCTCTCAACCCCAGGAAGGTTAGCTCGTATGTGCATGCACACGCATTTAAACAAGCTTCTAGCTGGTCAAGGGGTAAAATAATCCGCTTTGCTCAGAAATGAATGGGCGCACTGAAAGAATTCACCTCCAGATGCCAAATCAATACGTGTCCTTTGGTGCGTTGCACTGTAATAAAGCACTGGGGAGGAGAGCGGGAAGGTTAAGACGTCATTTGGCTTCACTCGTCCTTCTCATATCACGTCTGACGGGAATGGGACACTAAAGATGCATGCATCGGAATGTGCTCATTGACATGCCATAACAAAAATTGATTTTTTTTTCCTTCTATGTAGACACAGGCAAAACTGTTTTATCATGCATCTGTCAATTTTGAGTTTTTGGCTTTTTTTTTCAGACTAGTTGAACGAAAACATCCAAAATACATTTTTAACTGTATCTTTTAGCACTATGTATTTGCGTCTCTAGATTTAAATTTCCGTATATATCTTTAAAGGCTGTTTTCTCAAAATGAGTTTTTCCTCCTATTGAGCCAGAAATCTCCCCTTCAGCACTTGTACACACCAAACTTTACAGTTTTATTTTTATCTTTATTCTGAAGGTTTTTACTGAGGGGTTTGTTCATATATAATTTTCCTGATTTTATACAACATTTAGAAAATGGTGATTTTTATTTTTGGCTGTTGACACTATTTTCTTTTTCTTTTATATATATATATATATAAAATTAAACAAGAATTTTGAATTTTGAAGCTTGTACTTTTTTTTTGTGCAATTATCAGTGTAATCAATCAACTGGTAAAGTATGGTAATGTATATCTATTAGTTATTTATGTTACCCTATTCACCTTGTCTTGCCTTAATTGTGAAATTCACTCACAATTTCTGAGTGAAAATTTAGTCTTCTGGAGCAACATTCATATTGGTCTTGAAATGATCAGTATGAGGGTGCCAAATATGATCATTACCCTTGAGAACGAATCCTGTTTGTTTATTCTTGCCAAGTTCTTTAGCTCAAGGAGAGTTGACAGGTCAGAATCACATGAAGTGCGTTGCATGGAGCGACGTGTATTGCCTGGGTGATCGAATTTTAGGATTGTGCTTATATTGATTCTTTTACTGCCTTTCTGAGCTTAAGCTGTTTTCTTGAATGTGGTCTGGCCCGGTGTATATCTGCCACAGCCTATAGAACCTTCTCTGGTCCCTTTTAATATATGATGGCCTGATTTTATTCCTTATCTCTTATACGTGTAGGGAGGGATGGCGGGAAGACAGTGGGAGGATGGGCTGCTATATGGTTAGATGGTGGAGAGGGGGAGGGGTGCGCTGGATTAAAATCTTGGTTGAAAACATCCGCATTAAAAAACGGAGGCAATGAAATAAACATCCCACCACCAAATGAGAAGGCAAGTGGAGATAGCAGAGAGAGAGAGAGAAAAATGCTCTAAAAGACGAGCAGAAAAAGGGAAAAGTGAGTGAGAGTGAAGTGAAATGAACTGAAAACAGGACACTGACTCTGTGGCGGGAAAAAAAACTGGTGATGAGATTCTTGCAACAAAATGAGTTTAGAACAACACAATTCTCCACCAAACCACAAAGGGAGAGCGAGATAAAGAGAGAAAAGTAATAGTATTTGTAGTACATATTTCATCATCTGAAAAGAGACACATATCCACATACAAAACAAGCAGATGTACAATAAAACATAATACCATCACACAGGCTTTATGCAGCTGTTTGTGATTACTGAATAAGATTTTTTAAAATCATTTTAAAGAGATTGCATTCACAAGGTACTTTCTTTCAGATTTTCAGAGCTTTGCATAATGAGAAAAAATGTACTCACGGTGGAAATATCCATGGTTTATCCATGACTTTTTAAGATTTTATTCTAAAAAAATTTTTTTTACTGGAGAAGACAAAGATATACTCCTTAAGAATGTTTTTTTTTTTTTTTAGTATTAATACAGTTATCCAAAATACTCACAAAAAAATGTTCCTCATAGAGAACAGACAGACCAAGATGTGCTTCACCTGCGACACATGACCCAAGATCACATCTCTCTGCAGGTGTGATCTACTTTTGACATTTACTTCAGAAAACCAGCAAATCATGGCAAATGTTAAAACCGATTTAATAAAAGATTATAAAATAGTGCAGTCAACAAAGTGGTCCAGCTTCCCGAATAGAGGGAGAAAGAGGACGACGATAAAGGAGTGAGAGCCTACTTTTAATGATAACACTACATTTTTATTGAACTTTCAGCTTTGCTGTTGCCATCCAATAAGAAAAAACACATGTACATGGTCGGACTACAGTGTAAAAGAGTCTTTATTTCCCCGTTCCCAGCATTTCAAACTTTACAGAGACCCATAATCTGTTTCAATGAGCTGCCAAATGGTGATTGGTCAAAGAGTTTGAATTGCTCCACTGCAGTAAAAGCTTCTTCCTAAACAGTGCTGTGAATATTTCTAGAGTTTCTTATGCCTTGGAATGATCATGGTGCCATGTTTAAGCCCACATACGAATGTTTTGAATCAGTGTGGAGCCAGATGTTGCCTGGTCCCGTTTACAATGATTGAGAGTGAAAAGGGCGTAGTGCACTTGGCAGCCCCTAACTGAGAAGAGGATGGAATTAAAATCAATACTCTGCATGATGAGGTGACTCAGAAGGTTAAAATAGAACTCGCAACTCTCCAATGGCCACTACGTAGCCGCTTTAAGATTATTAGCTGTCATCAACAGATGATCTAGTCCTGGGCGTAGATTTAAGTATAGGGATGGTGTTACCAACTTTCAGAAAATCAGAAATGTCCAGGCCAACATTTGGGCAGTTGTCCACAGTAGAGATCGGAGGGAGAGTTTAATGGATAGGAATACAAGCGAATCAAGCGAGAATACAGCACATTAAATTTCCCAAAGTTAAACGCACCGCTAAAGTTTCATTAGTCTGTAGATGCAAACGTCAGAGTTGATTCTAAAAGTTCAGTTTTAGAGGTCAATAATTTGAGTCTTGATTGGCTAAACGCTGTTTAAAATAAATAGAAAATGTATCTGGTACGGTAACGTCCGTCCGCGAGTCGATTTTGGCGGAAGAGTGATCTCTGACCCGATGTAAGACTTATTGACGAACATGGAAGCGCAGAGGATAGAGTAAAACAAAACAAAGGTCGCGAATTAAAAGTCTAAACCGAGAATTTTTAAAGAGAAATGTCTGAGGAGCTTGAGTTTGTTGCCCAGCCCGGTACTATACGGTTATCCGGACCACACCTGACCACACGTGACCACAACCGCTCTTGGTTGGTCGTAACCCCGGTGACGGGTAGGTTTAGGGGCGGGGTTGGGGTAGGTCATCACATGTGGTCCGATAATTTATAGCACCCCCAGCCCTGTTTGTTTGACCATTCACTCCCATTATAAAGCTGGGAAGAGACAGGATTTTTAAAAATATAACTCTGATTGTGTTTGGCTGAAATAAGAAAGTCATATACACATAGGATGGTGAGAGGTGGTTTCATTTTTGAGTGAACTAACCCTTTTAAGTTTGAGGTGGTTGTTTTTTTCGTGCCCCCTGTGCACCTGTTCTACTTTCTTGCTGATGTCAGTTGAAGATATCGTGTTCTTTTCTTCTGTTTCAGCAAATAAGTTGATGTTAATTTATCTGCCATCATCAATCCCCCAACACATCTCTTTCTGTCTTTATATTCTTTTGCACATGCTAGCTTTTTGGCATTGAAAACTCTCTCGCCCCTCCCACTCCTTGCGTTTTCTCCTGAAACCAAGAAACCAGGACAGCTCGGCGCTCGACGGGTTAACGCGCACTCGCGCTCGTGATTGGCTGCGGGAGCGGCGCTTTTAGAGAGAGGTAACCAGGCAACTTCAGCTGGAACAGCGGAGAGAAAGAACAGGGTAAAGGGGAAAAGAAGCGCAAAAATCCCATCAGTTTTGGTGTGCGATAGAAAGGATGTAGTCCAGGTCTGTGGCTGTATGTCCCCGGCATGGGAAAGTGGATTACTGCTCTTCTACAGACGGTAGAGACTGGATACGGAGTGATTGCGCGTGGATTTTTATAATGAGAAGTATGGGATCTGAACGCACCAGTTTAAAGGTAAGAGGGTTTGTCTTAAGGATGTGATTCGTGATGACATATGAGAAAAAAAGAAAAAAAAAAGAAAGAAAAAAAAAAACCCCGGCGTCGGTGCTGTTGCAATGAAACTTGTCCATGTGGAACATGAGGACATCTTCCTGCGCTTCGGTGATGGAGTTATGTCAGTTGATTGTATTCACGCATCTAAAGCAATTGGAGAGATATGACTTAACAGTTATCCCACATTTGATTTGCGAGGAAATGAGCCGAACCAACTGCCACCAGTTGACGGTGATCATGCGTCCACGCGCGTATGGAGAGGAGCGGCGTTTGCTGCATTGACATCCATGTTCTGCCCTGTTCGAGAGCGATTGATCAACTGAGATTTACTACAACGCTTCATATTTAACACCCTTTTCATTCATTGCGAAGCAGGGAGGTCTTGTAGCTACACTCAAGAAGTGCTATATGCGCGCACTCATTTGCAACTGCAGTGAAAGATATGTTCACTATTCCGGACGGATTAAAACGCACGAGTAGCCTACTAGTTCAAGACACGGTAGCGTGATCTTTCCATGTATTTAAACGTGTTACGAGTAAAGAAAAGTGTAGATTTTGTTTGTTTGGTTCAGGCAGGATGATCGGTCCGCAGGGGCTCCGCGGCAGCAGATTCCCGCATTAATCGTACTGCCCGTGTGTGTGTGTGTGTGTGTGTGTGCGCGCGTGCGCGCGCTCCTGCGCGTGTGACAGGGAACCACCGTCCGTCCGGGCGGCGAGAATTCGTTACTCGCACTCTAAGAATCTGTCAACTGACTTGGGGCACCGGCGACCGCGTTAAACGCGTCTCTACGTGACGTTTTATGAACGGTTGCGCTGCAGGAATATGTTCCTTCAGTGTTTGAAGCGGTAGAAACGGGAGCGCGTGAGGATAATATGTGCTTTGACAGAGAACATCCTTTTCTGACTGCCTGCGGACCGCTGCTTGTGGTCGCACTGAGAGCTGTAGTTTCAAAACGAAAGACGGTCCCCTCGACGTTTACTAACAACGCTTGAAAAGACACCGAATCTCGTCGTGTTGCCTTCACGTGCGGTTCCACTAAGCGGAGCTCGGTCTGAAAGACAAAAGCGCCAGTGACTGGAATGTCCGGTGAGGAAGACTTTACCATATAGTAAAACCTAAAATAACCTACACTGTGGTGACAAGCCAACGGTCTCCGCAAGGGAAGCAAAAAAACAGTTTAATCTAGGCTACTAAGTAATGTCTTGATGAACATAAACATGTGGAATGGTTTGTGTGAGGGTTAGCTTTGGGATTAAATTATTGCAAACACCATTACCTCGATAAAAACAACACAAGTCAATAAAAAGTCCTCATCATCATGGAAAACAAATGTGTATGACAGTTTCATCATTTATCAAAGACTTGTGAAAATTCCTGTGTAAAAAAAAAAAAAAAAAAAAAAAAAAAAAAAAAACGTCCTTAACCCATTTAACAATTCAAAGGCAGCACCCTTTAATCTGTATTTCTGATGATAGTTCTGACCCTTATACATGCCTCCGTAGTATTGATGGTTGAAAATTCAGAGTCACAAAGGTGTATTTTGTTTCTTTTATATTTGTGTCTGAACTCATCCAGGTGTCAGGTGTTCATTGGCAGCGGCTTGTTTTTAGGTCATTTGTTAATATGTCACCCATCTTTTTGTGTGGTTCAGCCATCAATTTGTGTTTATTTCCAGCTGAATGCTATTTCATTGTTGTGTTTTCAGGCAGAACTACCATTGTGAATTGTTAAGATAGATAGATAGATAGATAGATAGATAGATAGATAGATAGATAGATAGATAGATAGATAGATAGATAGATAGATAGATAGATGGATGGATAAACATAGATAGACGGATGGATGGATGGATGAACAGATAGACAGATAGATAGATAGACGGACAGACAGACAGATGATGGTTGGATAGATAGATAGATAGATAGATAGATAGATAGATAGATAGATAGATAGATAGATAGATAGATAGATAGATAGTCAGAAAGAATGATAGATAGATAGATAGATAGTCAGAAAGAATGATAGACAGATAGATAGATAGATAGATAGATAGATAGATAGATAGATAGATAGATAGATAGATAGATAGATAGATAGACAGACAGATAGACAGACAGGCAGACAGACAGAATGATAGCTAGATAGACAGAATGATAGATAGACAGACAGACAGACAGATGATGGATGGATAAAAAGATAGATAGATAGATAGATAGATAGTCAGAAAGATAGATAGATAGATAGATAGATAGATAGATAGATAGATAGTCAGAAAGAATTATAGATAGACAGAATGATAGATAGATAGTCAGACAGAATGATAGATAGATAGATAGATAGACAGACAGACAGATAGATAGACAGACAGATGATGGATGGATGGATAAAAAGATAGATAGATAGATAGATAGATAGATAGATAGTCAGAAAGATAGATAGATAGATAGATAGATAGATAGATAGATAGATAGATAGATAGATAGATAGATAGATAGTCAGAAAGAATTATAGATAGACAGAATGATAGATAGATAGTCAGACAGAATGATAGATAGATAGATAGATAGATAGATAGATAGATAGATAGATAGATAGATAGATAGATAGATAGATAGATAGATAGTCAGAAAGAATTATAGATAGACAGAATGATAGATAGATAGTCAGACAGAATGATAGATAGATAGATAGATAGATAGATAGATAGACAGATAGATAGGTAGATAGATAGATAGATAGTCAGACAGATAGATAGATAGATAGATAGATAGATAGATAGATAGATAGATAGATAGATAGATAGACAGATCAAACGAGGATACATAAAAAAGGGGGAAAAAAGCGTGTGTTTTTTTCTGCCATAATCAGGTCACTATGCCAACCTGTGCCAGATGGCTCACTCTCCCAACCGCTCATATTACATCAATGAACTGCTTATAGGTTGCCATTACCGTGGTAAAGGTGGTCTGTTCAGTGCTCTGGACTGTTCTGTGTGTATGGCAAGTAGGCCTTTCCTTCTCTGCCTGAATGGGCCCAGCAGGAAACAGTGCATCTCCATGGAGACGCAACACAGAGTGTGGGAACCCTCAAAGCCAACATTGTTTTGCTCTCTCCTCTGTGTTCATTTATTCATTCTACAAGCTGGGTTTGTTTTGAGTTAATGTAGAACTCAGAGGTAGCAGGGTTCATATCAAGACTTGGGCAACCGCATGTTTAAGCAAAATTAACAATAATGCATGTTAGTTTGGCCTGAATGAATTTAATGGCAAACCAAACCAGCTTGCTGTTCTATGTAAATGTCTGTTTAAATGAATTCCAGGATTGGTTTGGTACTTATTTATGTAAAGATGTGAGGAATAATGGCCACAATAGACCTTATTCAGAGCAGCGCCATGACTGGTATGAAAGCGAGGCTGTGAGGGATAGACTTACATAGACTTACAAGGCTGTCAGTCCCTCACAGCCTTGCTTTCATTCCCGTTAAAAATCAAAGATGGCGCCTATGTGAATAAGGTCTATCCTGTAGGACTTTTCCAAAGAAAAAAATGTGGGTCATTATTTCTGAATGCCACTACATTTAAAGTTGAAGTCGCACTTTAGTTTTCTGAGGTGTTTGTTGTAAAAGGAGTCTAAGGATGTTTTGGGTTGATGGCATTGCACAAAATGGAGCAGCTTGTGTCTTCATCAGATCAGTAGGTGTTGGGGATTCCTGAAGTAGAGCCGTTCCGTGGGGGATGTCCCTTCTCGGGAATCTGTCCGACATAGAGAGGAGGCATCGACTGCCGTCCCTCGTCCTCAGTATTGATCCCTCTGTTCTGTGTGACATTATCTGCTCCTGCTAATTAGAGCTCGGGAATGGGCTCACCCATCGGATGGCATCCGACACTGAGGACATGACACTGAGCCTGAGGGCACAGCTGCCACGGTTTTGGCTCAGACTTTTGCACATCAGAAGCTTTCCACTCAAAATTTAGGAGTAAAAGTGACAATTTAAATGCGAAAATGCCATTGCTTGAATTCATTGGATATTCATTAGGGTTCTGTGTATTTTAGGAATCTCTAGGTGAGACACTAGTGAGCTTCCTAAGGTAACATCCTTATAGGATTGCAAATTCATAAGTGACCACAGACTAACTCACAATTGAGTTTTTCATGTTGCTCAACTAACATCACGACACTCTATTAAGCATAAAATACATAAACACATCAGTACACACTGAATTATTTTCATCAATACATTTACTTTTTAAAAGCTAATTTTCTCTCTAAAATAGTGATGGCATTGTATACGTCTTTTAGCTATACAGTTGAAACGGATTATTTTAATGTTTACAGATTGCCCCATTCACTTCCGTAATAAGCCTTCCATATAGCCTACTCACCAAAACTACTGATTATCTGTACACAAAATCCATTCTCCTTTCTTTTCTCAAGAAGACTTCAATTACACTGTTGTAAATGTTATTTGTGCGTTTCAGTTCCAACAATAATTCCCTTTCTATCGCCATGGAGGCTAATGCTGAAAGTCGAGTCTGTCCAGTCTTATTTTTGGCATAAGTTTTAATTCTCTTTAGGGCTGAGAATGTCCGCTCGACAGAAGCAGTGGACACAGGGACAGTCAGCGCCAAACAAGCCAATGTCTGCCCCATGCTCTCACTCAGATTATTCTGCTGAAGGAAATGAAGGAGATCAGCTGGACTTTTAAAGTGAGTCATGGCATACATTACAGTCCTGTTTTTAGCCGGGACAGATCGAACAGTGTTCCGTGACTCTGTGTCAAGCTGGATTTTTTCCGGTATGTCTGAAACTGCTGGGGGTTGAGGAGAGAGACACATTCATTTTTCGTGGTCTTGAAATCTATTCCGTATCTGGCAAAGAATGTTGTCCAGAACAGTGCTGTGGAGTTGGTGGTAGTATGCACGAAGGTCTCCTTGTGCTGGACCTCTCCGTCCGCTCCTTGACATCCTGTGTCAGCGTCCACCATAACAGCGACTTTTTTAATCTCCCTTTTTATCTCTTCTCCCATTAATTCAGCAATGGTATTAATCAGGTCGTTTTGCATTTTGCCTTTGCATTTGTGGATCCAGCGCTTTCATCGTGTCCCCGAAACTAAAGTTCTTGTTTACCCAAACAATATGACACAATCTATCAGTCTTTTCAATATTTCCCTGTTTTTCTTCGCTCCGTATCCCTGTTCATTGAGCTGTAGATCCACTCGGGTTTCCCCAAAAGTTTTCAAAAGCACCGTTGCTTGTAAGTGTCCGGCCGTGATTTGGTGTCTCGCTGCTGCTTTGGTTAGACAACTGAAGTCTGCAAACCCAGTGTGGCTCCAAACACCAGTGTTCCTCGGAGGCTGTGAGCCAAGGATACCGCTCGTAGTTACTGCATTGAAAGTGGTAAACCCTTTCTCCGGCTGGGACAGGCTTGCTAGCTTCAGGTTGGCCGACCTTTCCTTATAATGTCCCGCTTTTCTTGAAAAGTACATTGTGAAAATGGCTTTGCAAGTAAATCTGCGACCAAATAAATGTATTCTTCTCTGTCAGCCATTGTAGTTTGCACAGTGGTATTTAATAGCTACATGAATATATTTTTATATTGTACAGATGCCGTTTGCATTCAGCTCTGACTAGTAGTAATAGTTCGCGTTCTGACCTTCCAATCAAAGGACGTGAAAAGGCCGACGTTATTCTAAGCCTGCTAGATGGCCTCAGTGTCACCATCTTGAAATCCGATTGGTTGATTAAATCTGATTGAGTATCTGATTGGTTAAAGCGCACTGTTAAATTGCCATTCATTTTTAAGCTACAGACGCCCGCACTATTGATTCTGAAGGCCTCAAGGCAGATTTCTTTGATCATGGCAACACATGATGGCTGTAATATGATTGGATAAAAGCTCTAACATAAACTTGGACTACTGGAAGAAGCGCGACCAAGAAAAAAGCTATGAAATTAAGAGAATAGACTATTTGGAATAATTTAATACACATTCACGGGAAAATATATATTAAAATGCAATGTTTATGCCAGCAGAGAAGGCCTTGATGGCCCTGACGGCCCACCACTGCAGGTTGTACAAGGTGGAAGCAGTGGTTCTCTTTGTGCCACATGCTGCAATGCCCCGCTGGCATCTGCCCCATAATCTCCTTAAAATGGCCACAATCTGTCTGCACAGCTATTCGGGGCCAAAAAACGACACTGAAACATCAGCCCGCACACAAGCAAGCTCAGCATACTTTCACATGTAGTCTCATCTTTGTTCCACGGTCTTTTGCTGATGTATAATTCAAACACTTGTTAACACTGGCCTTCTGTTCTTGTCTATCGAACCTGCCTTCAAGTACATAACTAACAAATAGCATAACAGTTGCACATTGATTGCAGATGACTGCAGTTTCAGGGTCTATAGTCTTGAACATATATCTGCTTTTCATTTACCGCATAACCATTCTCCAGTTCCTCCTCTGACTGTTTAAATCAAATTCCCTCCTTGAGCTATGAATAAAGAACCGTGCTCATATGTATTTTTTTTTTTTTTCAGTCCGAATAGAAAAAATTAACTCACCCTCAACGAGCACGCAGTCCCATTTCTCACTGCGGCATAGAGGAACGCAACGCTCCACTGACTTCAGCCTACCCGTAGAAACAAAAGGGAGTAAAAAGGCAGACAAAAAGTCAATGGTTGATAATTTAGTCCCGCGAGAGCTTCGCTCCAAAGCGAGTTTGATGTGCTGCATTGCAAACAAAGACTGGGAGAAACTCAGAAATGCAGCCCATGCAACAGTCTCAGTACATTAACACTTCAATTAAATCCATTCTTTCTACATTCTCATTTACTTGCGCTCACACTACGCCGACTACTCTCCCGGGACAGATTCTTTATTTGAGGTGCTACTTGGCGCTCATTTACAATGTTTTATGTTTTGCATCACCAGAGACCGGTGGTTTTGCATCTCTTCTGTCCTCTGACATTTAAAGACATTGAAAAGCATGGAGATGAGAAGAAAAGAAAGGAAATGTATGACATTTTAAGCCTTGCTTTTCTTCTCCACTGCCTTTTGTATGCATACACTATTGTTGAAAAGTTTGGGATCTGTAAATTAAAAAAATAATCTTATGCTCACCAAAGTTGCATTTGTTTGATCAAAAATACAGTAAAAACAGTCAAATTTTTACAGTTCAAAATAACTGTTTTCTTTTTTAAAATATTTTATGTAATTTATTCTTGTGATGGTAGAGCTGAATTTTCAGCATCATTCTAATATGCTGATTTGGTGCTTGAGAAACTTGTCTTATTATTATCAGTGTTGTGCTGCTTAATATGTTTGAGGAAACTGTGATGCATGTTTCTTCGGGATTCTTTAATGAATAGAAAGTTCAAAAGTACAGTATGTACAAAACTGATTTTCATTTTCAACCTTTTTTATCCCTGTTTTTTTTTCTGTCGACACAGACGAAGACTTGTTGAGCAAATGGCTGTTGTCCACGTTGCTTGAGTAGGGCCAAGTGCCACTTCTGCTTCTACTGTCACTACTGTCTCTCTTCTGTTGTTTTAAGGGGTAGTTCAGACAAAAAATGGCAATTCTGTCCTCATTTATTCACCCTACATGTGGTTCAAAACCTGTATGCCTTTCTTTCTTCTGTGGAAAACAAAAGATAACGCTGAAAATGTTGAAAAATGAATCCACACAAAAATCCACATCCAAAATATCTTCTTTTGTGTTCCGCAGCATTTGGAACCACACGAGAGTGAGTAAATTATGACCGAATTTTCATTTTTGGTGAACTATCCCTTTAAGGGTTAGCTGGAAAATCAAAAGGAACAAAATGGCTCCCTTAGGTACCTTGACCTAAGGACCCGAATTGCTTTTTTTTCTGACAACAAATGGCATTAGATTAATTCTGCTCTTACTGTCTTTTCATCTGGTCTAATCTATTGTCTCTCTTCCACTCGAGAGAGAGAGAGAGAAAGAAAAGATTTGGCGTGACCTGCTCAGTGGGGCCCCGGTCTGCTTGTATATTAGAGTGGGCTTCGGCTCTTTAGTATGCGCAGGCCTCTCTGTGCACCATTATCAAGCTGAAATGAAAAGCCTGTATTTTCCATGGCGGACAGAGTGGTGAGCTGCATAGAACTGGAGCGCTGCAGCTGTTATGCGCTTTAGAGAGAGAGAGGGTGCAGTTGAATGTAAGGACGGAGACATACACACACACGGAATCAAAGACGTGAGGTTTGCTCTACTAATGTCAGCGTAGATTTGTCAGTAATATGACGGTGTGCATATGCTGCCAGCTGGTGGTATTCTCTGTCAGATGTTAGCCTTAGGGCAAGACAAGCCAGGTCTGTAGTCAAACACTAGGGAATAACGACACTTTGGCTGTCTAATGAGACACACAAAATGGCTAACTCGGGTTTGTCTAAATGAACAAATAAATTGCTGAAATACGCCATTTAATTTAATCCATGCCATATTTTATCTGTGGAATTATCAGAGATGTCAATAAATAGCGTGTCAAGGCTAGGCGTGTACGGAATCTGAACACGGAAATCTCTGAACATTTGTATTTTTGTATCAGAACATTCATCGTTCATGGAGTTCTTTACATTCCCATACTCTGAGCGCACTTTTATTAAACAAGCCATGAAATGATTTGACAAGTGCTATTTTCTGTTGATGTATTTCCTGTCTAAACTATTAGTTGGGGTCACTGTGTTCTGCTGAACTAACTTACTCAACTGCTCTGATTTATTTTCTTTAAATTAATATTTTCATTTTGTTACTAGTTAGAAGCTTCACTGCGTCGCTCATTAGTTCTCCTCAGCTGAATCTTCAGCGCTGCAGCACAATACCGGTAAATCTTTTTTTTTTTTTTTTCGAGCATGTGATTTTGCTGTCTGTTTTGAATATGACTCAATAAGAAATGCAATCAAAAGACTGTACCACAAAATAAACCTACAAAGGAACCAGTGGTCCGATTCACAAACAAATGACTCTTATGAACGGCTCTTTTTTGTGAATCAAAAACATACTGTGTGACCAGTGTAGCCCAATTCCTGAAACAAATGACTCTTAGTCAGTTCTTTTAATGAATAAGTAAAAAGGAGATTTGCAGTTGGAATCAGTCATGTATAATTTAAAGCATTAGCAGAGAGAGAATTTAAAAATGGATGTTGTGACTGAAATACTGTATAACCAACTGAATCAAACATCAATTGTAATGGAAATCAAATCGATTCGTATCGGTTCTGAATTGGAAAAAGTCACACTTAAGTGTGAAAACCTTTAACAGGCCTTTGTTTACGTTACAGTGATTTTGATAAATAACGGCATTAGAGGGATTCTAGAGAACACTTATTTTGACGAAAATGTACACGCCCCTGCAAACAAGATGATTCATCAATATTTTTGGTCTGTTTTATATTGCCAATATTTCTATGCTAGTGCAAATTAAATGGCCTCAAAACTAACATACCTGAGGTGTGTCCAAAGTCATATTCTGTCATTTGATGAGGAATGGACTTTGCAACCATTAAAAAAGTATGTTCTATTTAATATGAATGTGTAGAGTATAAATAAAATCTGTATGTATTACATCCGCCATGTTGCATCCGCTTCGCTGCCATTCACAAGTTCTCATAGCCTCATGGAATAGTAAATTGTCTATCAGATACACACTTCGAAATCTTGGCGAAAGTAGCAGATCCTTTCCACCTAGTGTTTTATAAAGACTATGAATTTGTACACAGTCACACTACCATTTCACATATTGTTTTTCGTGTACTATGTAATAGGGAAGTAAACATTTTAGTAGTGAAGTAAGCAGGGTTGTACATGTTGTGGCAGCATGGTTTTCAGAGATGTGTGGCATTCATTTCTTTGATGGACATGGACACATCTGTGGTGTGATAGTTTGTCCAAGGTGTGTCAGCTGGATCACAGCTCATTTGGACCAGAAAAAACACACCGGTGCCAGATCCAGATGTGCCAACCATAAGCATCCAACACCTACTATTCCAACCTGTCTCCTTTCTCTCCCTCTCAACTCTCTCTCTCTCTGTCAGTCCTTCTCACTCTATTTTTGAACTAGGAATGTAGATGTGTTTATTCATGAGAATCAACATAGTGAATGCATCTGGGCAGACAGAAGACCAGCCTTGAACTCTGGAGACGGGGTGTTTCCATAATGATTACATGTAAAAGAGCTACGGTGTAGCATCTCAGGCGGTCTCCTGGCGTTATTGCCCTGGCTGGGAGAGATTTCGCTCTCATGTTGCCAGCAAAGCCTTCTGCCCTTGTACTGCAGGAAACTGATTCTGTTTTTTGAATAGTTGCCTGGGAAATCTACTCTCCGGCTTTGCTCGAAACGAACGTACATCTCTCCAGAGCGATTGCTTTTCTCTTCTCCTCTGCTGCATGCGCTGCTAGAAGTAACTGCACTTCACCGTCTCTCTCTTTCTCTCTTTCTCTCTTGCTTGTATGGGGAATTCCATCTACGAATCCCTCTTCTCTTTCCCTTCTCTTATCTCTGTGTGCAGGGAAGGATTCAGAGTTGTGCGTACATATCTGTGCCGAAAAAAAGATGAAAGTAGTATTTTATTCTCCTTTTTTTGTGTCTGATATAAAAGCAAGGGCTCTTTTGCTTGTGATAACACTCAGCCTCTCCGTCTCTGGAGCACAGTCAGGGTCTAATGCACAGACACTCTATTGCACCCGCGCGTGTCTTCGTGGAACGCATGTGTGTGTGCGCATGTGTTTGAGCAGGGCCATATTAAACTGACATTCTGGCGACGTGGCGTGTCATGTTGAAACCACTGGATAAATGGCTGAGACTCAGCATGAGACAGAGCAATATGGAGAAATATGTGGAGTAAGAGAGAGGGAGGGATGAGATGAATGGATGGAGAGATCGTAGAATGGCATAAGATGGTGAGTCTCATCTGTAATGGTTAGGCAACTGTGCATGGATGCACAAACAAGTAAATTATTCATATGACAATTGGTGTTTTATGGGATTCAAGATGGTTTTTGACTCCAAGAGGAAAATTTGCCTATTCAGAGGTTGAGAGATTTGAGATTTGTTCATGTAGAGAGATATTTCATCATAAAATGAAATGATGTCTTGCTCTAATATTGCTTGTTTGAACTATTCACATTGACATCCCTGTGGTTTGATTGTAGATTTAGTATCTTTGGCGGTATCATTTGTGATTTTTCTTTCCTTTGATCTAGAGATCTCACTCTTCCCATCGATCTCTTTATTTTGTCCATTGGTGTGTTTAGTTTCTAAAGTGTTTCTTTTGTGATCTGCAAAGTCATTTATTTCTTTTCTCTAAAATGCTAATCCTCTAGATCATTTGTCTGATTTTGGAGTTTCACACTTCACTGATCTTTCACTTGTGCCGTTTCAGTCCTTCACTCTAGATCCAGGTAGCCGTCCAGCGCTCAACACCACAAGATCTCACACTTTTCCTCCCACAGACCTCCCAAGATTGAAAAACAAAGCACAGACACTCCCTATCCACATTATGTGTGTGTGAAACCATTAAGATATTAAGTCTTCAATTAGCTCGATGTGTTAATGACATTAGACTGTGGCAGATAAGAGCCGGGTTAGATGGCCCTCTCGGAATTGATGGGGTCTGATTAGAAGGTGGTGGCTTAATAATCCAGTGCCTTTAAATGAGATGCCCTCACACGAAGACGACTAACTTGCGCACACACACACACACGCACACAGAGGCACTTGACAGTGAGATACTTGGATGAACCCCAGCAGATTTAGCTAAGCCCCTCCCCAGTTTAATGACAGCCGCTGAATCGGCACGCTGCTGATAGCAAAGTGGCACAAAGTGGGTTTAATGGAACAGGGCAATTCCAAAGACCATCAGGATTAAATTGGAGTGAAATGATTTGGGGGAATAGAGAGAGTGAGATTGAAGAATAAAACCCCCTCCCCTTTATTGCATGATGAACATAAATGGCAGCCCAGGGTGGTGTGATCAGTTAAAGACTCTCTCTGAGTGTGAGTTTGTGTGTGTGTGTGTGTGGCTTGATGAGAAATGGAGTGGAATGGCTTGTGGGGGAGGGAGAGATGCAGAATCATGTAAGGTTAACCGTGGAGATAACCCACATTTTTAATGTGTTGACGTCTGTCTGCGCCAGTGTGTTTGAGTGGAAGAGAAGCACATTAGAACGCTACTGTAATTACAGCGAGTGTGGGCAGAGTGATTCGCCCTGGCATGGATGCCCGGTGTGGGTAGGGGTGGGTTATTTGGAGGACAGCTGTGTCCTCCGCGGAGGGAATGTACAGCAGGGGGTCTTTACCCTTCGCATGGACTCTGCCCTTCCTGTCTCTTTCCAGCCTGTTTCGACACCTCAGCAAACCATCACGACTTGTAGGAATATTTATGTGAAGTCGGCACTGAATTATTTAAAATTGGTCCAGCCTCAAGGCCCAACAGTTATTTTATTCATCACAATTGCACTGTATGTTGGGGTGAGTTCTAAAATAATAGTCACAAACTAGACACATACTGTGATATAGATGGTATGGAGAACAAGGGTGGTCTGACTGACTCTTCCAGTGATTGTCTCATCACAATAATTGTTTCTTCCTATAGTCTAATTGTGAGTGTTGAAGTCAAGTCACATTTATTTGTATAGTGCTTTATAAAATAAAGATTTACTTCAGTTTCAGCTGTAATGCAGCTCTACAGAAAACATAATGTCATTTTTCAGCTCAATTCAGATTCAGTATTGATTCAATTCAGTCCAATGACTGTCAATGTTGCAAAGTTAATCAAAATACATTAAATTGAAGTTGACTACCTTACAATTTAGACACAATTTTGTCAGTTGCTTTTTTTCAGAGAAACTCATAGTAGTGGTATTTTGTTCCTGAATGAATTCGTGTTTTGAATGAATCAGTTTAGTGAATAATTCAGTGACTCACTCATGAAGACAGTCACTTGTTTCATTCCTAAATGAATCAATCTCACTAATAAAAACTCTCTCAACAAATTGGTTAAGTGAATGATTTATTCATAAAGACAGGTGCATGTTTGGTATGTAAATTAATCTGCATATTTGAGCAAATTGTTTGAGTGAATTATTCAGTGATTCATTCATATAGGCAGTTACTTTTTTATTCCTGAATGAATCAGTGTGTTTGGATGAATCGCTTGAGTAAATGATTCAGTAATTAATAATTCAGTAAGATTCAATGAATCTCCGTTTTTGGAGATAAAAGGTTTCTTACTGACATTGACACTATGTAATCTGCAGGAGTGACCACTGAAAAATCCTGACAACTGTCCCCATTCTATCTGGAACATGCAAAAAACAAACAAACAGTAAAAGTTTTATACGTCCATTACCTAATTTATGATTTGCTAACATCTGCATACTAAGTTCCTGAATAATGAATAAGCTTTATACAAATAAAATAATTGCAGCTTAGTTTTCATAAGGGGTTTGGATGGACCAGCTCTGCATTGTGAACATTGTACTATATCTACACAATGCATCGGTTTTGATATCAAAAGAGCAAGAAATATCATGATGTGTCATCTTTCAGGGCTTCCACCCCACCAATCACAGCACATGTTTCTGTTTCACAGATATAGTTCATATAGTGTGCTACTGAGACAATCCAAAGAGAGAAAGAGAGAGAGAGAAATGAAGTGAAAAAATGCATTGACTGCCACATTAGATTCAGCTGAATTGCTAGTCAAGCCCACTGTGAATGAGGCATTGAATTATTTGACCCTATTGCCCCAGATCCTCATGTAAGCTTTATAATTTGCCCATGATGAAAACAGTTCAGGGTCCATTGCTCCAATATTGCTGAGAGTTTAAGTGCTTTCTGGTTAAGTCTGGTGTGCTGTTTATCCACTGCTATTTTCAATGCGGTTTTCTCTTTTTAAACTCTTTTTTCATGTTTACTGCATGTCCATACAGTGATGCAGATGCAACATTTTCTTTTTGTGAGAGACAGATATTCCTGACTTTGCATATACAGTATTATTAGCCAAACACAGTTGCAAAGACTGCTTATTTGAATATTTTCTGAATAAATATTTGATCATGAATTTGAATTTAAATATTTCCATGATCAAATTAGTCCAAAATGTTTTATTTTACCATGTATTTTAAAAGAATAGGTCACTGAAAAAATATTTTGTTGTTCCAGTCTGCTGTTATTTTCCATTTGTTTCAAGTATAAACGGTAAAAACAAGACACGCACAAAACTGCCTGATACAGACACAAAATTGTCAACTTTTGCAGTGTTGCTTCTGATGTAAATTGAAATATTTCAGTGTTTTTACTGGGAAATAAATCAAATACGTTTCTTTCCAACCACTCTTGCATTGTACTGAGAGAGAGCAGAACCGGTGGCACGTAGGCCACCAGGAGCAATAATAGAAGCCACAAAGTGATTTGAGCCTGAAGCAGGTGGCTGGTCTGGGGGTCACCGCTGAGTTTCACAGAAATCAATAAACTCTCCAGGCCGAGTGCGGATGGGGAAGGAGGGGGAGGAGGTGATTTTTAAAGGGATCGGGTTTGAGGCCTGCAGGTAGGAATGCTCTTTAAATGAATCTGATTTGCCTGACACCATGGAGATGTTGATATATACCACACCTGAGAAAGAAAGAGGTCTGCCCTGCCATTATACAATCCCCTTTTCTCTCGCTTTCTCTATGGCTTTAAGGGAAATGTCATTTAATGTGGCGATATATTAAAATATCAGTGTGTGGAATACTAATAGTGTTGCCCCTGCTGTAGCCGCAGAAAGAATATCACCGTTGTATGGCTGTATGTATGTTGGTTTTGAAGTGTGTGCTAATCTGTTACAGAAGCACCTGTAATAGATGCCTATCTTGCAGCCCAGGAATGTTTTTTTCTGCATTTCTACGCCTGTATTTTTTGTAGAAGCTGTACAGCTAGGTTGTCCTCTCAGCATTATTTAAGGAAAAACGGTTGTTACTCATCATTTTACTTCTTTTTCATTTTTGGCCTCACTGTTGCTGTTATTAATATGGAAAATAAAGAGAGGACATGAACAGGGTTGGGGAAATCAAAAAAGAGCAGGACTCAAAGTCTTGTTAGCCACATAAGCGCCACCACTAAGCCACAACTCTGACCTACTGCTTTCTTTTCCCACTCTATCCATCTCATTCAACTACCTATAAGTAAGTTTGCAACTACATGTCATGTTTGGTTCATTTAAAACAAACTCTGGTGCAGTTGCTCTGTCAGTGCGGTTAACTGTAAGTGTGAATGCTGCCATCTGAGCACTGGTGCACACCAAACAAGCTAAAAAAAAAAAAAAAAAACTAAACCTTGACCTAAAACGGGACATGATGTCACAAGATGCGATCCTAAAAAGGACAGAATGCTCAAGCATACCTGTTTTTTCTCGTCATAGTCGCGATTTTACCCATCACAGTTTAGCACAGGCATCAAAACCGCGTCTCCTTGCAGCAGATCTTCGTTTGCGTGTGTGACTACTGTTTTGACTCCTTTACACATTTTATAAGCTCTTCATGAGTTCTCAGCTGGTTAAAATATCATCATATGGAGGCTACGCACATACAGTACAACGAGCGCATTGAGCCCAGCAAACAGCATTGATTTGGATGTTCGGTAAGTTCTGTGGTGAAATACGTTAAAAAAGCTGACCAGTCAGGTTGTTGAACCTATCCCTATGCCTTTAGGTTCGGTATCTTTAGGTTCAATGTTAAAATCCCAATGTGAATGCTAAGCAGACCAGGATTAAATGTTTTGTTTTGTTGGTCCAGACCAAACGAACCAAGCGAACCAAACTACAAGTGTGAACACACCCTAACTCTAATTAGAATATTAGTAGAGTTTTAGGTTAGAATTAGGGTTAGTAGAATAAGTACTTGAATAAGGACATGCACTTGCAAAGTTACTTATAGTCAGTAGAATGTCTGTTGGTGGACCATCAAAATAAAGTGTTAGCAGATATTAATAAGCAGATAGTCTACTAATGACTGGTAGTTGCAGTGGACATGATTTCACCAAGTAGAACATGTTCCTGGATCAACATCCTAATTCATCCTGAAACAACATTCCAATCAACCAATCAGATTTGAGGGATAGGTTTATAGGTTTAAAACAAGGGTTGGGTGCTTCCATATCAGTGTTATTCATCCTTCATTTCCCTGGGACTTTAGGGATAACTTATGGATAGGATTAGGTTTAGGGGAAGGGATAGGGTTTTTGGACAAGAGTGTTCCTTGACCAACAGTTGATCCAGTTGCATGTCTTACTTAGCAAAATCATGGCTACTTGTAGTTGATGTGTAGTTGCAAAGTTACTTATAGTTACTAGAATAAGTGGACTATCGAAATTAAGTGTTACCATATTTGTTGTCTTTGGTGATGTATAGACTCAGTTCAGTATTTCACTATTCTCATTGTGCTTTGCCATTCTTTCTTTCCCCATTTGGGCAGTTTAATTTGTTCACATTGTGACCGTCTGTAGACCTGCACTCTGGACCACCACACATTTTCATCTTATAAATGACAGTCGTTGTGAGAGAATTTAGTACACGTAGTACATTCACTTTATGTTCTATATGAAGGTATGGTTTTTCTGGAGGTGTTTTGAAAGCATCTGTTAGGGATGAGAAGAGGCCCAGGAGTTGTGGTTTAGATTGCCTCGAGCTCCCTGGTGCGACTTTGCTAAACTGTCCTGAATAAAACGGCAGTCAAAGCTTTTAAAAGGAATGAGGATTAACGACTCACAGCTCTGCCAGAATCAAGATTCAGATGTGTCTCAGACTGAACTGAAATGAAGCAACAACCTCTGTCAACACAGTTTAAAAGCAACATGGCAAACTGATTTTTTAAAGGTCTAAATGCTGAATTTTAAAACAAAAAATTTAACTCATTATTTACTGAAAATCTTGGAGGCATATTAATAATTTAATCACTGAGTCTGTGAGTTGAACTCAAAGATTTAATAACATTTGCACTAGTAATGTCTGATTTGTGAACAAATATTTTAGACCAGTTCTGTGAATTGGATCAAATGATTCATTAAAAAGATTTGACTTAAAAGAATAATTCGTTCACAAATCAGGCATTGGTATTATTGCAAATATCAAGACTTTCAGTGCTTAAATGCTTGAAATATAGTGCAAAAGTCTGTAACACTTTATTTAACAGTGTCTTTGTTACATGTAGTTATTGTAGTAATAACTATAAATTATGCATAATTACATGCAACTAACCCTAAACCAAACCCAAATCCTAACCCTAACCCAACAGTAAGTACATGCAGTTAATTATTATTACTCAGTACTTAAATGCATAATTATACTGTTCCATGGACACCTTAAAATAAAAGTGTAACCCAAAAGTCATATGGACCGCTTTATTGTAATTTTGCAGCTTGATAGCCTCAGCCCTCATTAATTTTCTTCATATAAAAAAGAATTGCCTGGGATATTCTCCAAAAATTCACCTTTTGTGTTTCACAAAGGAAAGTTAGTCATATGAGTTTCACTAGCAGCAGGCACAATTCTATCTTAGTTAACTCCAACCTATGGTTATGGCTACATAGAGTGAAAAAGAGTGAAATCAGTCTAAAGATAGGGCTCAGAAAGAAATGACATGTGGAGAGAGAACCTCTGTTCACACTGAGAGAACAGAGCGATGTATGGAAGGTAGAGGAGAAATGGTGGAGAAACTGTGAGGCTCCTGTGGAGAGAGAGATGAAAAGAAGAGCAGAGCTTGCCAATTTCATAAAGAGGGAAAGCTGAAGAGAGAGATTGGATTCATTCTGACTGCTAAATGAGCTCTTGAAGGGCTGGAGTGACAGGACACATCCTCAGAGAATCAGAGAGAGAGGACCTCATCTTCACTTTTCATTTGCTTGCCATCCATTAGTATGATAAATACAGGGGAAAAGGGGAGACCATACCATGTCTTGCCTTTGCAGGGGTCTCGTTTGAATGTTAAAAGGCTATTTGATTCTCTAGTGAAGTGTCTTCCAAGATCGGCTGAGTACTAACAAGCTAGTTTCAAACCCTAGCATGCGTCTCTTCTGTGAGCTCTTGTGATGGTAGTTCGTCGAGGGGAGGGTCACTGATTTTGAGACTACATACATACATTGCCAAAAGAGTTTGTAGCACTGCATGTTAAAGCTGGGGATAGTCGATTGGAAAGCCTGATTATAGGTGTATAGTATGGGCTAAGCTAGCAGGCTAATCGGCTTCATGTACAGTATGCTAAGCTGGGTAGCTCGCAACACATAACCTAATAATAAAAAAAACACTTAAAAATAAATAAATCTTGCCACCCCCAAACTTTTGAAACTTTTGGTAGTGTATCTGAAGATTTGTTTACTTAAGAAGCAAAACCTGAGCAAGATATTACTACTTTTCAATAAACATATCTTTAATCAGGCCTATTTTTCTTATCCCACTAGTCTATGAAAGTTTGTTTTCTTGTTTTCTAAGCATAAACCTCAGTAAATGTACTGAGAAAAACAACCTGCATTCAAAATGTAGTCTCAGATAACCAGTCAAAACTATTTTATCTCAAATTTTTTTTGTTTCTACAGTAAATGTGTCTTGTTTTTAAGGACGTTTAGATTTTCTTTTTACATCCAAACAAAACAAAAATACTAATTAATAAAATTTTGTTTTGCAGAGCTCAGATAGCTGTCAGTGTAAATGGCCCTATAGATAAACACACATTTCCAATGCACATTTTACAGCATTCTGCATGTGCAGAGACAGTGTGTGTGTGTGTGTGTGTGTGTGTGTGTGTGTGTGTGTGTGTGTGTGTGTGTGTGTGTGTGTGTGTGTGTGTGTGTGTGTGTGTGTGTGGAATAGAGATGACAGGCCAGACGATTGGAGGTGTATTTGCCTGGCTCCAGGTGTTACAGTGCGTTTAATTACTCTCATGGCAGATTAACGAGACAAAGATTGTGCAGATTTCCCGAACACACACACACACACACACACACAAACTCACACTCATACTGGACTAATTACCTTTCAGCTCTGAGAATCTACTGCAAAGCTAGCGTAACACACACACACACACACGCACACACATACACACTAATATAGCGTGTGTTGCGTTGCATTCAAATACGCTCATTCTCTCACTACCAAGGCAACCCAACTTATCGCCTCATAAGGACAGACAAACAGTCGTAATGAATTAACAGAGGAGTACACTATATTAACCAGCTCCTGCACTAGCTCTCACATTCATCAAAACAATAGAGTGACTTCATTAGCGACTAAAGCAAAACACCCGGTCTGCACTTTCTTCCAGCCTAGTCGGTTCTTCACGTTTCCTTTTTTTTCCCCAAATGTGGGCTCCACACGCATGCTGATAGAGATAGTCCTCGTCCCCAGAGCGTCTGTCTGCGGGCGCTGCTACAGGTAGCAGTGGCGACGACAGCAGCTTGACTTAAAACACAAATGATTTCTGCCATATGGCAGAGCAGGGACTTGGGAATGAGGGGGAAATCTCAGATTCTGTGTGTGTGTGTGTGTGTGTGTGTGTGTGTGTGTGTGTGTGTGTGTGTGTGTGTGTGTGTGTGTGTGTGTGTGTGTGTGTGTGTGTGTGTGTGTGTGTGTGTGTGTGTGTGTGTGTGTGTGTTGAAAAGGCTGCTGTAAAGTAAAGTGTTTTAGAGAAAGGCTTCATTAAGTCAAGTATTCTGGCACCTCGTGGCTTTCTCACACTGGTCTTAAGCTGGTCTTTTTCTCAACTTCCTCTGGGGCCGATGGCTGCTCACTGCTTGGCACAATGGACTGTAGGAACAGAGAGAAATAAACATTTCCTCTAAAAAGCCTTCAGACCTGCCCACTGCTCTCCTGTGCCCGAGAGCCAGAAACCCTCCTGAATATTCCTTATTCAGTCTTTTTTTTTTTTTTTCTAGTAAAAATGTTTAAATCCTTAAAGCAAGATAAAATTATTTGAGAAGCAAAATTGCACAAGGTAATGGGACTTCAGAGACAATGTTCTGAATTATTTCTGTTATATTCTTAAACGTACAATATGTAATTTTTTCGCCGCTAGGGGTCGCTAACCTCTTACAATAACAAAGGCGTAGTTTGATGACGCAACATTTGCTAAGAATTATGGATCTTGTCGTCAACGTCAAGCCGACCGATCTAATAATGTTTATGGATGAGTAAAAACATAGATGTTTTTATCATGACTATGATATAAAGCAGTTCGGTATTGCTAAGAGACAGCTATCAGCTCCACACGCGACGCGAGTCCCGCGGATATAAAAGGAATATGGACATTTCATTCTACCGAACTACACGCAAGTGCAGAATTACTACTCACAGGTCAGTGTATTAGACAAATTAAACTTGTGAGGTAACGCAGCGGTTTCACTTGGTCTAACATTACACTAGCACACTAAACTGCATTTGAATGTGTTGAAATGTATGTGTTAGTTTGTCTGTATGAGACTAGCAGTAAGCTAGATCAACATTAGAATAACATACAGATCATATTCTGACATTTTATAATTGTTGAACTTTATAACATTGATTAGTTTTATGTAAATGCGCTCACCTATTTAATAAAGTACATGTAGGAGCGGTCTCGGACGTGGCGCTCTCGGCATCTCGAAAACACCGCACTGATATTGATTCTCGTTTTAGTTCTCCTTTTTTATCCAAAGTCTGCTTGCCATGGTCCATAATGTTTGAACGAAACAACAACAGCGTGCAGATAGACATTACGAACTACACACCTTGGTTACTACAAGACGGCTGTGGTTGCTATGGCAGTACGAGCGGAAACCAGGGAGAACACGGATATGACGCCATTGACGGCGACAAAACGGAAATAAAGAAACGGTCTGTGTCTTCGAATTAAATTACAAATTTCTCCTGGTTTGAAAGTTGTTGGAAACAGTCGGGATAATGTAAGTACACAACTAAAAAAAATATATAACATAGATATAGTGATTTTTACTATTTTTAAAGCAAAAAAACTACATATTGTACCTTTAACATAAGAAAATAAGACAAAACATTTTAAAATCCTTAAAACAAGATACAATTATTTTGGAGGCAAAATTGCATAAGACAATAGGACTCGGTTTCTGAGATAATATTGTTATTTTTTCCCTTTATTGTCTTGTATTTTTATGGGAAAACAAGACAAAAATGTTGCTTAAGAAGTAAGGCGGCAGCATTGTTTCTCTAAAAAATGTCTCATAGTTTCCTCAAAAATAATAAGCAGCACAACTGTTTTTAACATTAATAATAATAACAAATGTTTCTTGTTCAGCAAATCATCGTATTAGAATGATTTCTGAAGGATCATGTGACACTAAAGAGTGGAGTAATAATTCTGAAAATTCATTTTTGAACACAGGAATAAATAACATTTTAAAATATTTAAAAATAATTTAAAAAAGGAATTTAAAATTGTAATATTTTTTCACAATATTTAAGTTTTTATTGTATTTTTGATCAAATAAATGCATGCTTCTCGTACTGGCCCCAAACGTTTTGAACGGTCGGGACACACAAACACACATCTCGCTTTCTCTTTCCCTGGCAGGTTGGACGTGTGGGTTTGTTAGTGTGAGGAATGAATGGGCTTTTTCATGGACAGAACTCACACAAAGCTCTCTGCCCGTCTCAAGAACAGGAAGTGCGAACAAAGAGACAGGAGGGTCTGAACAATTGCTGTCTGATAAAATGTTTTCTGAACGAATAAACCACAGAAGTGGAGATCTCACTTTCTAGCTTTTGCACCTAAACCCAGAATTATAAATCGAATTCAGCTGATTTTTATTTAAGATGGTTAGAGGAATCAAGTGAATAATACGAAATTGTGAGTATTGACCATAGATTAGAATAGCGATAAAGCTTGGAAACGAAGCACTTGTTTATGAGAAGACTTGTGTGACCAAACTACATTTCCCATCATTATCTGTGACAGTGTGAATGTTATTTATTTTCTTTTTTAATTACACACTTAATGTGCATCCTTTGCCCTTTATTTAGTTGTATTAGCACTTAAATGTTTCCTGTGTAAAATACTTCTAGTAGGTCCATTTTATTTTGTGTGAAATCCTTTGAACACACATTGTCACTCTATAATTATGATTTTTTTAACTTCCCAGGAGGACTTGAACGCACCGTTGAGTTCATTAAATCTGCAAGTAAAATGCAATTATTGCCGCAAAATATAATGTGTTACACATTTTTAATTTAGTCCCTATACCGATGTACCAGAGCTAGTATGGTAATTGTGATGTACTATACAGTTACGGTTAGTCGACCACGAATTTACTAGAAAGCCCAGAAGTGCGGTTGTTCAGCACTATGTACGCGCACACGAGAGAGAAGCGCTTTTCATTCGTCTCATTCTTCAATAGAATAGTAAAAATAATCAACGTCAGTACACCTAATTTATTTTCACTGACTTCGAGATATGCCTATAATGGTCTTTTGGTGTATTTTTTGTTTGTTTGTTATCGCGCTGCTCCCCCGAGGAATAGGCCTCTGTTGCCCACCGACGTCTACAATATGAAATATAGGCTATATTGTTGTCGTCTCTATTTTTAACTTTTGATTCTGTTTTTTTTTTTGTTCTAAAAGTTTGTTCTATTCTGTTTAAAATGTACTTTTACATATTTCATTTTTGCTTTCGTTAAATTTAACCAATTTTGTTGTAGCCTAATAGGCAAAAAAAAAAACAACAACCTTGTATTCTTTTCTTTCTAAAAGTTTGTTCTATTCTGTTTTGTTTATTTTATTTTTTTACATATGTAATCAGCCTCATTCTTGTTGAAATAATGAAAAAAGTTTTTTTGGTCCCACTTTATATTAAGTGGCGTTAAGTACTATGTACTTACATAAAAAAATAAGTACAATGTACCTATTGTGTTCATGTTGTATGGTAAAACTCTTTTGCTGCTGTTGAGGTGTGATACGGGTAAGGTTAGAGACAGGTGTGGTGGATTGGGTAGGTTTAAAGGTCCTGTATAATGCCCCTTTTCACAAGATGTAAAATAAGTCTCTGATGTCCCCAGAGTGTGTATGTGAAGTTTCAGCTCAAAATACCCAACAGATCATTTTTTTACAGCATGTTTAAATTGTCATTTTTTGGGGGCTCAGAAAAATGCGCTGTTTCAGTGTGTGCCCTTTAAATGCAAATAAGCTGCTGCTGGACAACACAGGGGGCGGAGCTTCATGAGCTCGCGCACAGTCTCTCAGGACAATTTCATCTCACGGAATGATGATAATATCAGAAACTCTCAGAAACGGTGTTCAGTTCGAGTCGGACAATAATGCCTACAGAGTCAGAGTGCTGTATAGAGATGAAACAGGTATAGTTTAGTAGTTTAATTACGGTTATTATAACGTATTTGTCATCTGCTTGTATGTATCCATTATTTATTAATAGCCTACCATTCTGCTGTCTGAATGATGATCAAAAATATACTGATGAGTTTAATAAAGTTTATTGTACATCACACAAAAGATGAAGCGTCAGTTTTACTTCAGAAAATCACCGTAAGAGCTGAGTAAACACAGTAAATTATTAGAAGTGCGCAAGTACATAAACGAATTTCGGTAGAGTTGAGGGAGCATTCCTGTGGGCGGAGGTTAGTCAAAAAAACGGTTTTAGTGACGTCATTAAAGAAGGAAGTAGAGGGATGTAGTCCAAACAGGCCGTTCGATGTAGTCAACTTCTGTTAAATAAAATATCTCGCTTGGCATTGAACTTTGAGCTTTATAATTTTACAGATATTATTTATACTCTAACAACAACATTACACACTAACTAAAGTTTGAAACATGGGATCACGAAGAACGGGACCTTTAAGGGTGAGTTAAGGTTTAAGGGAAGGGTCAACAAATGTATTTTTTATTTTTATTTTTTTAAATTCATAATATTCCAATATTCCATGAAAAGATGGGCCCCAGATGCTTCAATGGCTTGGATATTCTCTCTAGAAAATTACTTCACCTATAAGAATAAGAGCTTATGTCTGAATGAAAGCCAAAACGACAGTCAAGCTTTAACCTGAGGGCAACATAAATGTATCTCTACAATCTCTCTCACTAGAAAGAAAACCCTCTGGAGGGAGGAGGAGGAGGAGGCCGAGACTGGAATACATTTAACTCTTTAATTAGTCTTAATGCACATGAAGCACCTTATCAGCACATGCCTCCGAGGGCTTCATCTCACTCTCTCTAAAGTTTTACAATCATATCAGGACAAAACTTAATACGGCTGAAAACTTTGATCTGCTATTGGAGCGTTTCATTAGGCCCTGAGGTCTTTCCTTTTTAGGGTTTACTCTCTAGAAACGCTCACACACACACACACACACACACACACACACACACACACACACACACACACACACATTTGAGGGTAACGGGTGTCATGAGACACCTGATGTGATTTTTGTTTTGTTTTATACAATTCCTGTTTCTTGTAGATCTACCGTATATTAGGGTAATGATGGAGCTAAGAATTATATCTTTCATTTCCCCCCCTGGCCATAATGAAAGGTATTTCACTGCATGATGACTGGAATAGTATATTCACTCAGCCTCTTTCATTAGTTTATTCATTCATACAAATATGTTTTGCCTATTTGCTTTTTGCTTTCACCGTTTTATCTCTGGGAGTACAGATAGAAATGCAATTGGCTTTATCCCACAACACTACAATTTACCTGCCAGCGCCTCCGGAGCTTGCTCTGTATCTCCATATGAAGGTTTTCTTGAGTTTATGGGTTTATTTACAGTGGCCCCAAAAAGTGTTTGTGGGCACTTAAGTCACACATGAAAATGCATAAATGTCATTGCTTTAGTTTTATGGTTTGTTGGGCATTGTATATGCAATTTTTTAACTTGTTAAAAACAATGTTGTCCCTTCTGAAAAAGTGAGACAACAGTGCCATACATGTTATGTGTAAAAAAAAAAAAAAAAGGTAAATATCACATTTTAATTTGGCCGTTTCTGTTCAACCTATGAAATGAGCTATGCAAGCTGTTAAATTAGCCTTAGAAAGACATGTGTTGGCTGTTTTATTCTGGAGCAAATAAATCCACCACCATAATTCCAATCACTGAATGATAGCTATAATGAACGCTGTATGGAAATGCCAGAATGGTCTTAAATTCTAAAAATGCGTATAAAAAATGTATGCGCTCAATTGAGTCGGATAAACGTTTTATCCGATAAGAAACATGCTCAAAAGCTACGATGGAAACACATTTACCGAATAAATTCCTCTGTGTGCATCAAAAAAGACGTGACTTTGCGATGGGACGGCATAACTGAACCAACCAGCGGACCGATCTCATTGCACAGCATCTGAAATGCTGTTTTGATTGTTCTCAACAGCCTGAGCAAAGTCTGTCATCAAAGTGGTTCAGTATAATTACCTCCCAAAACTGTCTTACACGACTGTGTTCCAAAACAGCAGGAATCCGCCTCAGAAAGCAAGATAACCTTATTGCGTTTCGTCTGCGTGCTCTGAGGCGCAAGGAATTTATTATATACAGTGGCTTCTCCTACTACAGCAACTTCCATTTTTCTTGGTGATATTTAGCACCGGTTTATCAGGAAGTTATGGTTTTGTTATCTTCTGCTCACTGGATGAAAACGATGCTTTATTCACAAATGTTGAGATATTTCAATTTTGCGCATAAGTTAAATTCTCAACTTTGGATGGAAAAGCGTGTGAAAGGTGTTTGTAGAGCATTTTTTTTTAAGTCACCAGGGCCGAAATTGGCCATAGTTAAAGAAACCCTTATTTGATAAGGTTATTATCAGTGATGAAGTATATATATATATATATATATATATATATATATATATATATATACTTATATATATATATATATATATTTAGCTGTGTTTCTGCATATTACTTGGCGGTCTCCACTGAGATCCTGCATATAATTGCAATATTTAAACAAGCTTGCCTAGTTCATTGAGCCCTTACCTTATGGGAAATTATAAAACGACTCAATATGTGGTTGAACGTGGAAGCAATCAAGACTCAGAGAGAGGGCAGAAACCCAAAATCACTGTAACAGTGCTAAATTTCACCTGGAGAGGCTGTTCCATCAAACCTTACAGAGGAACCCACTGGGCTTTCAAAATAGCAGTCTCCTAATCAAACACACTCTTGCTCTCACATCCCTGTTTGGCCCTCTGACAACACTGTGTGCGACCTGTTATGTCTTACCCGATATAAACAGGATCCGTGGGTGTGAGCGCCGCATTCATCTCTGCAGGAAACCACAGCTTTGGTTTCTCCTCGGGCCTTGTTTGCTGGGTCGCATGAGGGAGGAAATCATGCTGGTCTTTTTGTACCACAGCAGTGAACGACTTATGACCCACGCATTAAATAATATATTGTTGGGTTTAATTAAACCGGCACAGAGAGAGATATTAGGCGAATGAACATTCCCTGCTGCTGGTTGGCGATCGGCCACGCGTTCATTTGTGGATTGTCACAAACGCCTGGGTGGCGCGGGAACCCGCGGGGAACGTGGGCGCTATGCACATCGGTGACAAGAAAAAACATCTAGATTTAGTCGGAGCTGTGGCATAGAGGTTAGTGCTCTAGTAGTTTACAACGTGGAGATCGAGGTTTGAATACAACTTCGGTCATGTCCAGTGTTATTTTAGAATTATTTATATACTATTATTGTATTTCTTAATGTTTTGAATCAGCTTTTATTGTTATATTTTTCAGTTTTCATTTTAATTTTAGTTTGTTTTGTGCTTTTATCATTTTTAGTACTTTCAATTTAGCTTTAATTTACATGTATTTCAGGTTTAGTTTGTCATTTTAGTACTTCAATTTACTTATTTTATTTCAGGCCGCGTTTCTAATTTTAATTAAATGTGACCCTGGACCACAAAACCTGTCACAAGCGTATTTTTTTTGTTTTGTTTTTTAATTGAGATGTATACATCAAATAAGCTTGTGTAAATAAGCTTTCCATTGATGTATGGTTTGTTAGGATTGGACAATATTTGGCCGAGATACAACAATCTGACCATCTGGAATCTGAGGGTGCAAAAAAATCGAAACATTGAGAAAATCGCCTTTTTGTTCATTTATGTTCGCGATTTTGCTGCATCCACTCACAAAAATAAACTTTTTATATATTTACGGTAGGAAATTTACAATATATCTTCATGGAACATGATCTTTATTTAATATCCTAGTGATTTTTGGCATTAAAGAAAAATCGATAATTTTGACCCATACAATGTATTGTTGGCTATTGCCACAAATATACCGTGCGACTTGTGACTGGTTTTGTGGTCCAGGGTCACAAATAAGCTAAATAATTAAATAATAAATGAAATACGTTTTTTTAAGGTTAAGTTTTTCATCTTAAATGTAGCCTATATTTGTATTTCATTTAACGAAAACTGGTGTTGTAACACAAATTGGGGGCTCGTACGGGAGTTAACAATAGTTTATAACACTGGCCATGTCCATTATTGTTTGAGTCATAGTTTTGTATTTTTAAATGTTTACAAAATTATTAAATTATGTCAAAATGTCGTCATATCATATTTATTTATTATATGATAGATATTGCTTTAGTCAGTTTTACTTTGACTAAAATGGAATCTAATTTTAGTTGATGAAGGTAATATTTAAGTGGATGAGAAAGTCCAAAACTAAACTTATTTAAATGATAATGTATTTTAAATCATTATTTTAAAATAATTAGAATTTTTAATAATAGTATGTAATTTAGTTCAAGTTCACTTTTGCATTCATGTAATTTTGTTCAGATACAAGATATTATATTAAACACTATAAATGCTCATGTGCTGTATATATAAATGCTTTTGGGGGAGTTTACCTCGCTAGTAAATCGCTTCAGTTTACCCGTGTTCAGTCCGCTTCAGCGCAAGTGGGTCAGTCTTCTTCAAAAACATTGTTATTGCATTGATTTGTGTATTTTTAAAGCGGTTATCCTTGGTTTTTGTTTTGAAAGCTCATTCCTCAGGTCTAAAGGTTTGGATCCACTACACCAAATGTTACATCTTTTCAGAGAATCATGGCGTTGGATTCATGTGATGCAAATCTCAAATCTCCGGAGTGCGGTGAACAAACCTGGGCCTGAGGGCGCAGCGTGTATGTGTGTGTGTGTGTCACCTGCAGTGAAACACCGTCTGTGTGCATTTACTTGCAGCGAAACTACAGCAGCAGTGGCGTGTGTTTGTGCCGACAAAACGAGGCTGCTGTTTATTCCAGTCACATCTCATCCCTGCACCGTGCTGCTGCCAGCATTAGATTCTCCTCTTTTCATGCCTGTGCACTGGCTGCTGTGTGCGCCACCATCATTAGCACACAAAGAAGGATTGATAACCTAGACTGCAGTGCCATGGGCAAGAGAAAGGGAGAGAGAGAGAGTGCTAGCAATGTTCAATCCTTAACACTCTCATTACAGACCACAGAGGAATATTTTACCACATCTAATACAAGTTTGTGTAGACTTTGTTTACACTCATGCTTAAAGGGACAGTACACACAAAAAAAATCTTACCTTCATGTTTTTTACCGTCATCTAATGTTCATTAAGTGAATCTTTAAAAACACTAATATTTGAATAACACTGCACTACATCTTCAACAAATCTTCACGTGGATATCCATTTTTTTCATACTGTACATTATAATGTTGTGATGCCTAACTGTAGCATTTAAAACAATTGATTTTATTTTATTTATTTAGACATAATAGTATGTATAGAATTTTTATATTTCTCCATTGTCTGTTGTTGTCTGTCGTAATGTGAAAACAAGTAATGACAGCATTGTCTTGAATTTTAATATTGGTTCATCCCTAACAAATGTAAATAACTTTTATGTAAATAGTAGATGCAAATAAAATAAATTCTTCAGAATCCATGTGTGTAAGGAAAAGAGCAAAATTTTAAACGTTAATGCATAAATTGGTCAGCCTATGTGTCATAACATCATTAACAAGCTTGCAAAATTTTATGGAGATCGGACGATAGGTGACATAATAGATCATAACGATCTATTATGTCAGTGGTTACATGCTTATTAAATAAATCTTAATAACTTTTGATGCTTTTGTGCTTAAATGCCTTAAAGGCCTTAACTGCTTGAACCCCGATAAATGCTGCTTGCAGCTTTAATTATTATTATTTTTCTTCTGCCGTAAAACGCATCGTGCAGCACAACATGGTTTTGACACATCCCACAATCCTGGCCGTGTGCTCAGCTGTTGCTGGGAATAGTAAAAATGCCACCTGATGGAGCATTTGAAAGAAGTAAAATCCAACTTATGCCTCAATATCTACTGTAAAATAGGCATATGGACAGATCAACCAAATGCTTGCCTTTTTTTTTGAGGATTCACTAAAGACGCAGTGAAAAATTAGCTCTGAAAAGGCATGGACAGGGTTATTTTTGTGGCTAACCTTATTGCATATCCATTTGTAGGGGTTTCCCTTTTAGACGGAAAATTTATGGGAGGAGAGTATTTAAATGAATCCCCCCCCCCCAAAAAAAAAAAAAAAAAAAACATGTCTTAAACTAAACGCTAATTGGTTGATTGTGTTGGTCATTATGGAAATGATCAGGCTTCGTCTGTGTTGTTTAATTTGTGTGTCATCAGTAGATTTGGAATTGTGCTCACGCTAATTTGCCCTGTTTAGTAAATCTGTCCCTTAGTCTCCTTTTGTGTTCCACGATAGAAGAAAAAAAACATCATGCAGGTTTTGAATGACATGAGAGAACATACTTTTTTTTACTCTTCAGTGCTGTTTTTTATTTTTCAGTGATGTGCATGTGTTAACCTGGAAACAATATATGACCTATGGAATAACAACAAGGTCGAAATGTGACATCTGGTCAGATATTAAAAAAGATTTTTACGCACAGGTGATCTTTTAAAACGTTCCTCACAGTGATATTCACTGAGACACAGCAAAGACAATAAAAGTGTTTTCTAAATTGTAATCTTCCTCTGAGCTGACAAGGACCTTCACACTGTGTGACACTCAGTTGGTTTATTTTATAAATTCTTTCTATGGTTTGTTTTCGGCGTGATTCCCCGCAGACAGTGATAATCTGTTTTGGACTGACTGTGAAAAAGAGATGAAGAAAGAGGATCTGACAGGAATCATGTCAGATGCTGTTATTAGGCTTTGCATTCTCTTTTAGTACAAAGCCTAAATGTGTCTTCATGCAGGAACGCATTATTTCTACCTCATGCCAATGTGCATTTTCTTTTTCCTTGATCTATTTAAAATATTTATGCCTGAAAGGAAGGCTTTGTGCATCATGATCATGTGAATGAAACACCCCCATTATTCCTGTGATGGTAAAGCTGCATTTTCAGTATCATTACTCCAGTCTTCAGTGTCACATGATCCTTCAGAAATCATAATTATGCTGATTTGGTCCTCAAGAAACATTTATTTTTGTTATTATCAATGTTGCAAACAAATTTTTTCAGGATTCTTTGACGAATAGAAAGTTAAAAAGAACTGTACTTATCTGAAATAGAAAGCTTTAGTAACATTATAAATGTCTGTACTGTCACTTTTGATTTAAATGCACCCTTGCTGAATAAAAGTAATTCATTTCTTCAATTACTTTAAAGGGTTAGTTCACCCTAAAATGAAAATTCTGTCAGTAATTACTCACCCTCATGTTGTTCCAATAGTGAGCCTACGTGGTGACGTGCAACACAGATGCGCTACGCTATTACACTACGTGAAAAAACTCGAGGTCCAGAGAGAAGGAAATGAAAAGTGGAATAAAGTCGTTATTTTTGTTTGTTTTTGTGCACAAAAAGTATTCTCGTCGCTTTATAAACTTAAGATTGAGCCACTGGAGTCACTTGGACTATATTAACAATGTCTTTAATACATTTTCTGGGCCAGCAAGTTATAACGTCTATAGAAGCCTATGGAGGAGTGGTCCAGCTCTCAGATTTAATCAAAAATATCTTAATTTGTGTTCCGAAGATGAACGAAGGTCTTACGGGGTTGGAACAACATGAGGGTGAGTAATTACTGACAGAATTTTCATTTTTGGGTGAACTAACCCTTTAAAAGAAATATATATTACTGACACCAAACTTTTGAACGGTAGTGTGTAATGTGGTTTAATAATTATGCAAGCTATGCAACCAGAATGTTGCAGTTAACCAAACATTTTTCACACACACCTGTAGAATCAAAGAGAGAAAAAAGAAATGTACAGTCACAAAATACCATAATAAGCGGCAAGAATGCTATAATGTGGGAGAGGCAGGAGAGAGTGATGAAAGTTGGAAAAAATATGAAATCCATTGCATCTTTTGCTGTTTATCACTCTAATAAATGACAGCATTACTCGCCGATACAAGAGGGACGAGAGTAATCTCAGAGCAGTGCTTTTATGCTATGAATGCTTCAGATTCTGCTGTCCTGATCAGCTTTGCCATCCTCTGGTCTGATCCCACAATTTCCCATTCTCTGTGTGATTTGAAAGAGAACAATTCCCAAATGCAGAGTGTATAATCTATAAAAGGTTAATGGAAACAGTGCAAGGTGGTGCAAAACCCTGTCACAAACACTTTTGACACTTCACTGAATACATGTGAACACTGTAAAAATAAAAAGCGGTAAAAGACTGAGGTGAAAAACTGCATTTCAGACTATATACGGTGAATAACTGTGATAGATCTAACCGTACATTTTACAGTAAAATACCATTAAATTAACCGTTTTTGGACGTGAAAAAGTCGTCACTGTATAATTTACAGTGAAAAAAAAAATGTATATTGGCATTCCCACAATTCCCTGCCTGACACTTAACATTTGATGTATTTTTTTTTTTTCAATCAGTTATGTACATTAGGGTTTTATGTTACATTTAATGTTAAATTAATGTTTATTGCATTTTTTAAATTTCATGTGTGTTACCATGATGGTGTTTAGTGTTTGTGTAAATGACACCTTGCAGCTTATATATTTTAGCATTAACTTTCTCAGCTTGTGGAAAAGCAGCCTCTGATGAGCATAGACTCATCATGTGACTCTATTCATCACTGTTATGGGTGGTTGCTAGTGTATAACAATGGTACAAAACAGATATTAGTACTTCAGTATGTCTGTAAATTAACATTATATCAGATAATGAAATGTATTTATTTTTTTACTGTAAATTTAAGTTAAGGTCTGTAAAACCTAAAATGTTGCTACCGTATTTTTTTACGGTAAATTTCTGGCAACCACAGATGTCGTTTTTTTACCGTAAAATTGAATTGCTTTTTTTTTTATGGTAAACACGTGTTATACGCATTACTGTATGGTTCCATAACTGTCTAATACAGTAAATAATACAAATACAGAAGCTCTTCCCAGTGTACGAGCACTATTTGAACATTTTGTATCATACTAAACCATAAACTCGTTCTATTGCATAATCTCGAGATATACAGGTTCACCGGAGATACCTGTACCTCCAGCTGTCTCATATTCTCTGGTTAACATTTCAAGGTTGAAAATCTGATGCTCAGATCAGCTTTTCATTTAAATGCTGTTCCAGTGGTAGCTACTCAGCGTTTAGTTACTAAGCGCTAACAAGAGTAACGTTAAGTGGTCTGAATGGCTCTTGTGCTCTGAGTGTATTCATTTCCTACACACAAACACACATGGTCAGATTCACTGCTGTAGGAGTGATTTGGAGGGCGAAGAGAGGGTGAGCAACTCGGTGGGAAATGCTCTTCAGTATAGCTGCACTTTGAGTTAATGGAGCTCACTGTCACACACACGCATTCTTAATGGGCTGTCTGTTTACAAGTGGGATAAGGTTCCACCGCAATGCCTGGCAGTCATAATGTTTGGCCTTGGTTTCTCAGAACTCCTGATAATTCTTTAGTAGAGATGGAAAGGTTATTATTATAAGGGTTTTGGAGAGTGTAGGATTGTTGGGAGAGGTTCCTGAAGGTTGCAGGTGTGTATTTCTGCTGGGGACTGTGGGATTATGGGATACATGTCATTACTCCACCCACAGCTGCTGTGTCCTTGAGCAAGATGATTTCTGAATGTGTTGCTCCAGGGGTCCTGCGATTTCAGCCTCCTCTCCTCAATCACTCAGTCTTGCTTGGCAGGTCTGCAAAGGTGTAAAGACTGCTGAATGTCCTTAAATTTAAACCATAGCCTCTTTTCTGAAAAACACAGGCAGTTTTTGTATTTCATTTAATGGCTCAAAGTAAGAGTTTGCAGGTTGGCTTTTTAAAAGTCCATATAGTATTTGTTGTTTATTTTATTTTATTAGTACACACAAGATGGGACTGTATGTGACCTGCTTGCTGCCATCTTTGCTTAAATTAACTCAATTATTATTTGAATATTATTTAAAAAAATAATAATAATAATAATTTCTTTATTTAAATTTAGAATTTTTTTATTTTTTTATAATATATCTGCATTTATTTGATTATGAATTTTTACATTTTATTTGAAATTATTTGAAATACAATTTTTATTTATTTATTTGAATTTTACACTTTTCACATATATTTATGTTATATTTAAATTCAAACGGTTATTTTTTTTTTTACAAATACATATTTAAATGTATTACAATTTTTATTATTATAACATAAATGTTGATTTTGGCGGGTTTATTTAATTTAATTAAAAAAATTATTAATTTGTTTGTATTATCAAATACATTTTTACATATTTTTTATATATATATTTGAATTTTTCTGTTACATTTTAAAATTGTAAGAATTTCAGAAATTTGGTTTATGCAATCTCTTATTTTTAACCATGTTTGGTTTGTAAGGACTAGATTAGAAACAGGAATTTGTCTTGCGTGTATAGAAAATCAAGTACTGCATGGATGAATGTTAAGTGATTAATATATTCTGGAGCACCACCTCATTTGGTTAAAATAGATTGGTTTAAATTTTAAAACATGCACGTATTTGCGCACAGCTCATCTCAATCTCGCTGAGAGATGTTATATTTTTATGTAATTGTGGCTTGTTCTCTCTCCAGCGTTACGGTTCTTTCATCAGGCAAGCATAATGGAGCTGACCTTTTTTCACAATATTTCTCTAATTCATTTTGTCATACATGATTCATTTTGTCACACAGCCTTCACATGCTGCTCAGTTTTATATATTCAGCCTAGTTTGCTTCAAATGAACAGTCTCCCCATGAGAGTATCGCCTCAAGGTGTGGTAGGGAAACATCGGAAGTGTTTGGGAACCTAAATTCAACTCCCTCTGCTTGATGCTCTGTTTGAAGTGCACTGTCAGAAATGGATGCGTTTTGCATGGAATACTGCATCCAAGAAATGCATGTGGAAATATGAATTTTTAATCATTTGATGAACTTATGAGTGTTGTTTTGTGTAACCTCCCTCTGTTTCACTTTTTCATGTAGTTGTCCTTTTGTCATTTTATCCCTCTAATGCAAGTCAAATATCTTTGAGAGGGTGAGCGTGAAATTTGGAAATGAATGTGAAAGTGGCAGTCAGAGCTGGGTGATTGATCCCAGTCAAAAGCAGGTTCTTTAATGATTAGCAGCTTGCTCTGAGGCAAAGGTTAAACGCTCCACAACTAGGAGTGATAAAGTGTTCTTTAAGCTAACCAATTATCTGCTCTTGGCGCCCCATAAAATATTTAACCATCTGTTATCGACTTTAGATTATAGGGCAGTGGCAGCTTCCTTAGAAGGCCACATTTGTCACAGATGTACTTATTATATTTTTTTAATCAGAGTCTGTTGTTCCTCTGATGTTGTGCTTTTTTTTTTTTTTTTTTTTTTTGCATTTCCAATTTTATTTGTTTTTCTCCCTTTTTTTAAGGGTTTGCTCTATGACATCAGTACTGCAAACTAATGTGCTGGTGTGTTATCTTAAGAGGCTGAACACTCAAGAAATAAAACATTCAATGAACTTAATTAAATTGAGGAAAAACATTCCATGCAATTAAATTAAATTTTTTTGAATGCATTTGCTCTAAACCCTATACAACAGTCATACAAAGTTAAATTAATTTTGACATTCCTTCTCGAAATATCATTTGAAATGACTGAGTGAGTTTCAGTAAAACTGTCATTTCGTTATATAGAAGTGCCCCTACCTGCATAACAATGCAACAAATTTGCATAATGTCAGCCTATGGTCTTCATTGGCTGCCCACGAACAACGTCTAGTTGTTTTTGCCTTTTGATTCATAATAAATTTGATTTATATAACCCTTTTGCTGATTTTTTAAGTGTTACATAAACAGGACAGGCAACAGGTGCAATCTAAAACAAAACACAGGTGTAAAATGTAAAAACTTGAAAGGGTTAATTCACCCAAAAATGACAATTATCCCATAATTTACCCACCCTCAAGCCATCCTAGGTATGTATGACTTACTTCATTCAGCCAAACACAATCAGAGTTATATTAAAACATATCCTGGCTCTTCAAAGCTTTATAATGGGAGTGAATGGAACCTTAGATTTTGAAGCCCAAAAAAGCACATCCATCCATTATAAAAGTAATCCACATGACATTTGTTTAAAAAAAAATCTCATTTTAGACTTCTAATTCGTGACCGGTGTTTTGTTTTGCTCTATCTACTGCGCTTCCGCGTTCGTCAATACGTCTAGCGTCGGGTCAGAGGTCAACTAGACTCGCTTACGGCCATTACCGGAAGCCAGTGATTATAGTTATAAAATATGGATATTTTTCTTTCAAATACACATCGCTTCGCTTCAGAAGGCCTTTATTAACCCCCTGGAGCCGTATGGATTACTTTTACTGATGGATGGATGTGCTTTTTGGGCTTCAAAATCTAAGTTACCATTCACTCCCATTAAGCTTTCAACAGCCAGGAAAGAAGAAAGTCCTAGGATGGCTTGAGGGTGAGTAAATTATGGGATCATTTTCATCATTTTTGGGTGAACTAACCATTTAAATATCTTGAAACAGAAGCCAATAAGTTGTTTTGAAGGTCATATTTGAATTCAGCACATCAAAATACATAATAAATAGCAGATTTTATCTCCGAAGTAGATGACTTCTAAAATGTTTTAGACCAGAGTTATTTATGTAGTTCCAATGCCAATGGATCAACTCAACTCCCATTTTACTCCCAAGTTTTAAATGATTGCATGCAAAGTCATTTTAAGTAATACAATGTAGAAAGCTGTTGCTTTAGCTCATTTTAATTAACTAGAACAGCCAGCATAAAAGTAAAAAAAATCTGTGTTTAGTAGATATTTGTTGGCCTTTGTGGTAGGTCATATCTTAAGCGTTATATTGTGCTAGATATTGCATTAGATGTCTTCAAAAACTCCACAGGGAGTAAGTGTTTTGGAATAGGATAATTTGTTGGGCTAACTTCCAAACAGCGCTCTGTGCTAATGCCGTATCTCAAAGTGACTGTTTGTTGCATTAGACGATTAGCACGTCCTTAACACCTCAAACGATCAGTCGAGCCCCCTAGTGTGGTTTCTTGAGATGTCTTATTTTCCAGAGACTGGCAGACAGGCTGTTGCAGATGTCTCCATTATTTAACGGATTCGCTGATGCAGACGAGATGCAGGCTGACAGAGACGGGCAGCTGTTTTGTTAGTGTTTTCACTGCTTCAGTTAGAGCCCAATGTTTAGGAAATGGTGTGGAAACCTGTGGCGCGAAGGACATTTCCTGCGAAGCCCCCTGGGACTCAAGTCCTCGAGAACGTACTCTGTGAGAGCATTTGTTTATTGGATTGCAGTATGCGACAACAAGATTAAGTGTTGTGAATGACTGATGATGCCATCCCCCATTAAACATACAACTTTTCAGCTCTGGAGGGTACAGAAGATTGACTCAGAGTTCAGTCGTCCATTATATCGCATTACAAAACATATGTTGGATGTTTCATTTTTCTTTCCTTCCTTCTCCCATTGGTTAGCTTTCTCTTTTCTCAATTGACGCTTCCGGTTCGTTTTGACAGACTGCCAACTCTCTGGCCCTTTTGATTTTTATGACCCCGTATAACAAGAACCTCTTTATCTCAAGCTCAAGTGTCTTCCGAAAACGACAACTCCAATGACCCTGCTGAAAATGGACAAAGAGGATGGTCATTTATTTTGTCTTCATGCTGTTGCTGAGGTCTGTGGTGTTCTGGTAAACTTTTGAAGTTGTGGGATTCTAAATGGCTTGTAGTTTTTTAATATAACTACTGAAACAAAAGCAGTTGAAAGATGATGTGTTTCATTTTGAATCGGACCTGCACTTGCAATTAACCTTTATTAACAATTATTATTTAGGTTGTAAAAGGGGTTTCCTAAATACTGCTTTGGAAATATTTAACCAAATGCTCAACTCTGACCAGACGCGTAGAGGAGAAAAGTTGCATAAAAATAAAAATAAAGTCTGAGTTAGAGCTTTTGTAAGAGTCAGAGCTTTTGTAATTTACCCAATATTTGGTGACTAAATTATGTTTATAGTTACAGCAGATGTAAAAAAAAACTAACACTGTAGAAAGACAAAAGCATCTTTTGTTTCTAGTTGACATCTGAAATATTTTTATACAGCATTTTTTTATTTTATATATATATATATATATATAACGGATGAATGCAATACCGTTCAAAAGTTTGGGGTTGGTTATGCTCACCAAGGCTGGAATTATTTAATCAAAAATACTGTAAAAAACTGTAATATTGTGAAACATTACAAATTTAAAATGTAAATTGTTTTCTATTTTAATATATTTAAAAAATTGAATTTATTCCTGTGATGGAAAAGCAACCATTACTCCAGTCTTCAGTGTCACATGATCCCTTAGAAATCATTCTAATATGCTAAATTGATGCTCAAGAAACTATTCTTATTATCAATGTTGAGAACAGTTGTGCTGCTTAATATTTTTGAGGAAACTGTGATTTTTTTAATTATTTTTTTTAGGATTATTAATGAATAGAGAGTTCAAATTAACACTATTTATTTAAAATATAAATATTTTTTGGGGACTAAACTAACTTTGGGGACAGTACCTTTGGACTGGCAGACCGGGGTGGTGGTCCCTCTTTTCAAGAAGGGGGATCGGAGGGTGTGCTCCAACTATAGGGGGATCACACTTCTCAGCCTCCCTGGGAAAGTCTATGCCAGGGTACTGGAGAGGAGAATCCGGCCGATAGTAGAACCTCGGATTCAGGAGGAACAGTGTGGTTTTCGTCCCGGTCGTGGAACACTGGACCAGCTCTATACCCTCTACAGGGTGCTGGAGGGCTCATGGGAGTTTGCCCAACCAATCTACATGTGCTTTGTGGATTTGGAGAAGGCATTCGACTGTGTCCCTCGCGGCGGCCTGTGGAGGGTGCTCCGGGAGTATGGGGTCCGGGGCCCTTTGCTAAGGGCTATCCGGTCCCTGTATGACCGGAGCAGGAGCTTGGTTCGTATTGCCAGCAGTAAGTCAGACTTGTTCCCGGTGCGTGTTGGACTCCGGCAGGGCCGCCCTTTGTCGCCGGTTCTGTTCATAATTTTTATGGACAGAATTTCTAGGCGCAGCCAGGGGCCGGAGGGGGTCGGGTTTGGGGACCACACGATTTCATCTCTGCTCTTTGCGGATGATGTTGTCGTGTTGGCCTCATCAGACCAGGACCTCCAGCATGCACTGGGACGGTTTGCAGCCGAGTGTGAAGCGGCTGGGATGAAAATCAGCACCTCCAAGTCCGAGGCCATGGTTCTCAGTCGGAAAAGGGTGGCTTGCTCGCTTCAGGTTGGTGGAGAGCTCCTGCCTCAAGTGGAGGAGTTCAAGTATCTTGGGGTCTTGTTCACGAGTGAGGGAAGGATGGAACGGGAGATTGACAGGCGGATCGGTGCAGCTTCTGTCTGCAGTAATGCGGTCCCTGTACCGGTCTGTCGTGGTAAAGAAGGAGCTGAGCCGCAAGGCGAAGCTCTCGATTTACCAGTCAATCTACGTTCCTACTCTCACCTATGGTCATGAGCTGTGGGTCATGACCGAAAGGACAAGATCCCGGATACAAGCGGCCGAAATGAGCTTTCTCCGCAGGGTGGCTGGGCGATCCCTTAGAGATAGGGTGAGAAGCTCGGTCACTCAGGCGGAGCTCAGAGTAGAGCCGCTGCTCCTCCACATCGAGAGGGGTCAGTTGAGGTGGCTCGGGCATCTTTTCCGGATGCCTCCTGGACGCCTTCCCGGGAAGGTGTTCCGGGCATGTCCCACCGGGAGGAGACCCCGGGGAAGACCTAGGACACGCTGGAGAGACTATGTCTCCCGGCTGGCCTGGGAACGCCTCGGTGTCCCACCGGAAGAGCTGGAGGAAGTGTCTAGGGAGAGGGAAGTCTGGGCATCCCTGCTTAGACTGCTGCCCCCGCGACCCGGCCCTGGATAAGCGGTAGAAGATGGATGGATGGATGGATGGATAAATATTTTTTGTAGTATAATAAAGGTCTTTACTGTACGTTTGATCAATTTAATGCATCTTTTCTGAACAAAATTATTAATTTCTTTCTATAAAGTAAAATATTTACTGACATTTATTGACCCCAACCTTTTGAATGGTAACATTCATCATTATAATAAATTATAAATTATAATTAAAATATAGGCTTTTTAAATAAAGACTAAAGAGGATTTATTTTAATCAAAATCAGATATTTATTTAGTAATACAAGTTACAAAGTATCACATTTATGCACCAATGTGTACTAAAACTGCAGCATGAATTGTCTATTTAGTCATAAATATATAAATATATATGAACACTGATAAGGCAGGTTTAATGATCCACCTACCCTTCTTCATAACACGCATTTAAATTATTGTGGTGTGCATGACATGTTTAAGCCAGTCATTACAATGAAATGAAATGTCAAAGTACATTTAGTTACCAACAGTATATATATCGATAAACTGCATTTAAGGACTCACAGATGTCTATTGATTTCACAATGCTTATTGTGACAGTAAAATGAAACCAAACATGAAAGGAAAATCTATAAAAACTAAAAGTAACAATAAAATGTGTGCTGTGGGAAAATACAAAATTTGTGACCAAATGACGGATAGAGATGTTTCAAGTAGACATCGATATACTGTGATGATACAGAGATATATATGGTATGATAAAGTCAAAGTACCATCAGTAATGTTCAATTTATAAACGTAGGTTATAATTTCAATGAAACATGCAAAAGCTCAGCTGTGAGATGTAAATGAATTTGAATAGCCTATGAGAACATTAATCTCAATTAGTGTGGGAGCAAGAAACTGAACCGGGACACATGAAATTTCAATAAACATGCTAATTAATGTACTTTAATTGGGAAAAACACCAATTTGTGCATGACTTTATTAGAACATGTCTGAGCATGTAATATGGCGCATGTTGGGATAACAAGCAACAAAGTTGATGATGTAAAAGGACCAGTTAAAAGAACCAATCAATAGAAACAAGCCAGGCTTCCAGTTAATATAAAAAAAAATAAACCACTTAAAAATACAGAGAATGAGCTTAATTTGGCATCAAGTGGTTATATTTTCTTACATGAAGTGTTTGGTTCTGGCACACAAGACCTGTGAGCAAATGAATGTAGCGGAAAAACTGAATAAAAGAGAGTAGATAACGCTAATTAAAGCTGGTTGGCTTCCAAAAATGGCCTGTTCGCTGTTTTCCCAATACATGCAGGGGACACGTTTGTGTGAGGAGTGAGAAACTCCTATTTAAATCTGAGGAAGCAGCCAAGGCCATCTCACCAGAGAGAGAGAGAGAGAGAGAGAGAGAGAGAATCCCTCTCTTTCCCTCTTCCTTCATTCCCGTCTAAAAGATGAAACGTGTGGAATTCCCGTGAGCCGGATTGGGTAACGTTTGATATCTGCCGCGTCTGTGTTTCTGTAAATAAACGAGAAGAGGGATGATAGAGGAGGAGCGAGCGCAACGTTACAGAGATATGCGAAGCTCTATTTCAGGATCGTTTCTCGGCAGATTTGGAATAATGATTTGAATTTGTTTATTCTCATTTAATGAACACGCCGCGTATGAGCCGATTTCAACTCTCGTTCACACACAGCAGCTGTATGTATTCAGCTATTCATATCAGTTCATTGTCAGGTCTTCATTAATTGTGATGCCTTATTTCTTTTGAAATGGTGTAGTGGGAAGGAAAGAGTCCCAAAATAATTACAGGAGAATAAAAGTAAAATACAAAACAAGCCCCTTTGATGCCCGCTCTAAATCTCCAGCACGGAATTTGTAATCCCACCCAGGTCCGGTCTGAGAGGATTGGTGCATTTTCTGGAGGTCACTGGAGACTCATCTAGATTTTAAACTTTGATCTTTCACTGGCTTTATCAATATTCATAATTCAGCTCTGTGGGATTTTTACAGCACATTTCTTCAGGTTTGGTGAATCTTTCATGCATACACAGACACACACACACACACACACACACACACCACCTCACATGGTGCTGTGGCAGGCTGCAAGCCGGCAGATGATTAAGAGTTGTTTTTTCATAAGCGGTGTTATGACATATGTTGGTTGTTCTGAATAAGCAGAAGCTTTGCTCTAATCCATGTTACTTGCAACAGTCTGAAAACCAGACAACAGCGGCAGACAGGAAGAACATTACACACCTCCACTTATTACCTTCCACCTCCACATTTTCATTTTCATTTTCTCTTTCTTTCTTTCTTTTTCTTTCTTTCTTTCTTTCTTTCTTTCTTTCTTTCTTTCTTTCTTTCTTTCTTTCTTTCTTTCTTTCTTTCTTTCTTTCTTTCTTTCTTTCTTTCTTTCTTTCTTTCTTTCTTTCTTTCTTTCTTTTTCTTTCGAAGTTCAATCAACCAACCAGCTAACCATTTGTTCAATCAATCAACCAATCAATCAATCAATCAATCAATCAATCAATCAATCAATCAATCAGACATTTGTTTTTGTTTTCCATTCGTTGTATTGATTGATTGGTTTGTTGGCTGATCAATTAATTATTCAATAAACCAACCAATTGATTGATTGAATTATTGATTGATTGATTGATTGATTGATTGATTGATTGATTGATTGATTGATTGATTGATTGAACAAATGGTTAGTTGATTAGTTAGTTGGTCGATTGTAGTGTTGACACAATACTGGAATTTCCAACTTCGATATGATACCTCAAAAAATATTGATATTCAATACCATTTTCGATACTAGGGGGAAAACTGCATGTATATGGTATACAGATAATTTGTTATTATCTCATCAATTTTTTTATAATTTTGATCATTTTGTTCTAATAGCTTACAAACAGCATAGGAAGTCTTTGAATCATTGAACTACATTTACAAAAAAAAGTCAAGTAAACAGTCAGTAATAAAATAATAAACAAATATACAAATTGCAAATGGTAGCACAAATAAATACAAGTTTATAGAATAAAGAGACAAATAAAATAAACATTGTTTTAAGGCGAGACACTACAGGTGAATAGGGTAAAATTTTTAACTAGCAGATATCACCATGAAACGTTCCCAGTTGATTACCTACATTAAGATGAGAAAAAACATGTATTACAAGTTTTCTGTAATTTAATGTTTAAATATGCAAATTAGGCAATATCTAATTAAATATGCGCTAATTTGTATATGTTTAAAAAAACGAAATCTGAGTATTGGATAAAGCCAGAATATTTTTTTTTTCATCGTGTTCACATATTAGATGGGGAAAAAATTACAGAGGGATTTATGGATATCTACTTTTGTTATCCTGTAAATCAGAATATACTGTCAATAGCCTTAAAAAAATGATTTTCGCCATGTTTTTTGGAATAAAATGTTATATAAATCAGGCTAGGAATAATATATTTACAAATCCCTCTGTATATGTCTTCATAATATAACTAGGTACAAGACTGGAAAGTTTGGTGTATATAGGTGCTACTGAAGTGGAGATTTCGGACTTGGAGTATGAGAGAAAGGTCATTTTGAGAAAACGGGCTTTAAAGATTTATCATCAGCCAATGAGATTGCGCATTCAGCCCTTTTACTTTCGCGATTGGTTGCTGATAAAAAGGAAATTACCATATTTGGATCTGACAGCATTGTACAGTGAAGAGAGAGCTTTCCAGCGGTGCCTGTGATGACAGGGAGCAGACAGGGATCGCGGATCGGCGGGATGATTTACAACGCCAACTTTTGTTGAATTTACGCGTAATCTACAGACGCAAACAGACAAAGTGTAATAAAATAAAGACCTAAATGTGTATTTCGGACTTTTTTTCACCACAGTCTGAAAGAAGACATGTTATTGAAGACAAATATCCAAAAATCTCAAAATTGACCAGTAAAAAAAACAACAATGTTTTTGCCTGCCGTGTCTTTAGGTGGGGGTCTAACAGTATTCAGGTAAGAAATACTACAGAAATGAAAGTAATCAAATGTAAAATAACACTGGATAGTTGTATTTAGTTTTTGTAAAAATTAAATATGGATTAATGCTTAGAATTAAAGTTATGAAACAAGATCAGCGATTGAATTTCTCTTTGTCTTTTGTTCTTAGATTAACATGACAGACAGCAGATTAGGCTTTATTAGGCTGCTGTCACTTTAAGATCTTAAGCACGGATCCAATATACTGTTACACAACGTGCGTTTTCTCTCAGCCATTTACATTCCAAAACTGACTGTACTTACCCTGAATACTCGGCAAAAAGGGCATTTTGACATAATTTTGTATGTATTTGACCATTTTCCACAATGAAAAAGAATGTTTGAGTGCCACTTATATAGATCAGTGGTGCGCACTCTTTCGGTGTGATCGCAAAACCTGCGGGAATGACTAAAATTATGCGCAATACAAGTACTATTCAACCAGAGCGAATGAGACGAGTGAGTGAGAGGAGGCGGGTGTGTGTCACTTCGGAGCGAGAAAGTGCAGCTGGTATCTGTGTATCGAAACTGCAGCAAAGGAGTACTGGAACCATTTCAGATATTCCAGTATCGATACATATCGAAATATTACATATAACACTAGTTGATTTATCAAATAAATCAATTTCCCAATTACTTAATCCTTCATTTTTTTGTTTGCTCTTTTGTTGGTTTTTTGCTTTGTCCGTTCATTATTTTAATTGTGTGTTTGTTCAGTTAGACAGTCATTATCTGTTGTTTGTTTGTTTGTTTTTTCGTTCGTTCCTTCGGTCGGTCAGTCAACCGACCAATCAACAGTTTGTTCGTTCATTAACACTATTTACTCAAGCCCACTTAGAACTTAATCTGTATTTAATTTAAACTGACACATTTTTAATGTAATGGACACTGCCATACTAACAGATCACCAATAAAAATGTCAATGAACAAACAACAAACATTGTTTCAACAAACACATCCCCATTGTATAATAAGAGAGATCTGGTTCTGTTGTCAAACTCAGATTTATTTTTGACTTTCAAACTGACTCAAATAACTCTTATTTTACATGAACATTAAAAATTGGGTCATGTTGAGCCGTCTTGTTTTTAGATCCATATTTGAAGAGTTTGCATACAAGAGTTGAAGAGTTCGTTTATTTGAAGAGTTTGTGTATATAATTGTCTCCAAATAACTTGGACTGGATTTAGATTGGCGCTAACACAACCACTTAAACAAGATTCACGTCCACTTGAGCTGTCTGTTCATATTTTTCTGTCCACCCGACAGCCGTTTCCCTTGGTTTTGGGTTCACAGTCCAGTATGATAGTTTGGCACCGGCTCTCTCACATTTCGTTGGGGAGCATCAACAGCGATCCACGAGCACTTTAGGTAGCGCTGACATCACAGTAACTTAAGCAGCTTCTTTCCTGTGGCTGATGAAAAAGGACCAGCAAAACACGCCGACTGGCTTTACTCATCTGGAATATGTTCAGCCAAACACAGATCAATAAGAGCTCCAATGAGGATGGCTCAGGGCACGCCAACCGCTCTGAAACACGTCAATCGGGCCTGGAACAATTAAAGCCAAATAGAAAGCAATAGAGGAAACGAAAGGGCGAGAGAGAGGCAGGGGAAAACAAAATAGCGGAGGAGGAGTAGGGGAAAGGTTAAGTGGTCTTATCAGTTACTACCCATGATGCCACAGTGATGGGCGGCTCGTGATGAGACAGCTGGGATGTGTTTCTGATATCTAAAAGGGCAACCAGAGAGATGATTGGCAGGCTGCAGCATAAGAAAGGAGTGCGCACGTTAAGTGGATTGTCACTCCGGTTGGGAATAATGAGCCTGGAATGACACTTTAGCGGGATGCCTCGGATCAGACAGCGGGAGAACCCGCACATTCCTCAAAAATGAAACCAAAAGAAATCCTCATGCATTATTCAGAGCCAGGATACCTCTCTTTTTTTCTCGCTTCTTCCTTTTTGACTAAAAAAGAATGAGTCCTTGTGTCATGCTGATAAATGTACTGTGCTAAGTACTACCTCCTCTGTGCATCCCAAACTTCCCAAATGTTTTAGAAGATACGCAGCACTTATTCAATTTGAGTGTTGCAAGGAAATACGGGCAGTCGCCTGCAGTCAGACGCATAATTAACTGAGCTCACTGTAGAGTCCAATGAATAGCTATATCTCCTAATCACATTTTTAATGTTGAGACTGGGTGGGTGGAAGAATATGGAGGATAGGGATGGAAATCCTGAGGAACTCTGGTTCAATTTCCTATTTCCTCTTGATGATTATAGTTCATTAATGTTTCCTTAACAGTTCCATTAAAATGTACTTGAATTTGAAGAAGACAAATGCAATTCTGTTACCAAATATTGGAATAATTTCAATAGTAAATGCAAAATAAATAAGAAAAAACATGTGGTAATGTTTTATAATGTGCATCTTTGAGTTCACTCAAAACTGTCATGTCATTAGCTTGGGAATCAGACTCCATTGTTGGCATTTTCAGAGTATTTTAAAACGGTCTTCCATCCAAACCCATTGCACATGTGAGAATTGTGAATGGATCCGGATGTCATTCAAATGTAACCAGTCCACATTTATTTAAATAAAGCATTTTAAACATTGGTTTATTTGACAATACATCTGATATGTGCTGTGTCGTTATGTGTGTGGAAACGTCAATGTTCTTGGCTCGTACTGGTACCTGTGCTGAGGTGTGTTTCAATGGCAGCTGCTCTCATTGGGCTGAAAGATGCCATGTGCACTGACAGTGCCATCTGTGCAACGAGTACCAGATGCCAACCTGTCCCAATCATGTCATGCCAAGGCCTGTACATACCCTCTACAATCACCACAAGTAATGAATTGAGCGCCCCGTCACTCATTAAATACACACGCTCAGGGAAACAAAGGATTGTGTTTCTTCTGTGTATTTCACACAGTGGGACGCTGTGATCCTGTGGATGTGGGTCACTTTAGGGTGGATCAACTGTCAGTCAAAGGCCAAAAGGACCTCAGAACAGTCAAACAGAGGCAGATAGATCACACAAAGCAACATACTGACTGACAGTGTTGGGGGTAACACATTACAAGTAACATGTTATGTAATCAGATTACTTTTTTCAAGTAACTAGTAAAGAAATGCATTACTTTTAAATTTACAACAACAATATGAGTTACTTTTTAAAAAAAGTAACACAAAAGTTACTTAGTTTTCCCATTTATTGAGTGACATCTCTCCTGTCCCCATGTTGAGAGAAATGCAAAGGCGTTGTGTGTGATGTGTGAACATGACATGGCTATTGTAGACTAAAAAACAAACAAGCAAGCATAAACCAGATGAGAAAAAGTAACGTGACATACTTTCCATAAAAAGTAACCAAGTAACGCAATTAGTTACTTTTTTTAAAGAGTAACACGATTTGTAACGCATCACTTTTAAAAGTAACTTTCCATAATACTGCTGACTGACTTCAGGCCAGACCAAACCTTCAATTCATCTGACAGACAGTAAAATACCCCACAGTAAGTGATGTTCTTTGGGTATTGAGTCATAGTATTTAGTGAACATGAGCATTTGTCATCTTTTCTGTTGACCTGGATATCCCAAACCTTGCTAATGCTCATGATTTTGTAAAGGCCACTGCAAAAACAGCTCAATGAGTCAAACAGTGGAGTCACCATGCGTGTATAGAGGATATGGGCGCTGTATGGACGCGTTGTTCAGAGTATTCTGAGTCATAGTGGCAAATCAGATGTGCAGGAGCTAATCTCCTGTCTGAGAGAAAGACAGACACTGAGCATAAAAGAGGTTGGAATGAAAGAAAAGGGAGAATACATTGACATGAAGGGGAAGGAAAAGTACAGCTGTCTTTTGTAGCAGTGTTTCGCAAACTTATTGACTTTTAAAAGAGATCCCATATGGGATGTACTGTACACTACCGTTCACAAGTTTGGGGTCAGGAAGATTTCTTTTGGAACAATTAATATTTTTATGCAGCAAGGTAATGGTAAAGCCTCTTTTAAAATAACGTTAGAAACAAATTAATGCTCTTTTTTGAAAACTTTATATTCATCAAAGACTCATGACTCAAAGACTCAAGATCATGTTTCCACAAGAAATATTAAGCAGCATAACTTTTATCAATGCAGATAACAAGATAATAAGATAATAAGAAGAGATGTTTCTTGAGTAGCAAATCAACATTGAAAGCTGTGACACTGAATATATTAAAATATATTACAATAGAAAAAAGATGTTTTAAATTGTAATAATGGTTCACAATATTACTTTTACAGTATTTTTAATCAGATAAATGAAGCCTTGGTGAGCATACAATACTTCTTTAAAAACATTTTAAAATCATACTGACCCCAAACTTTTGAACTGTAGCGTACAGTAAGTTCATCTGTCAGGTGCTAATATGTGCTATTATAATATTTGACCATGTGTTAGTTTAGTAAACCACACTCCTGCCGATGTTTATGTTTACAAAGTTGTTAGTTTTCCTATTCAGACTGTCAGTCATGTTAAGAATGCTGCATATTGTTGATTTTTTTGCAGTTTGTTAAAAACTTAAGTGCATTTCAGTGATTGATTTTTCAGGGGTATTTTGGTGTACTTTTGTACAGTGAGTAACTCTGTCATATAAGTCAGCACTTGATGTTGAAGCGAAACCAGTTTAGCTCTGTGATACACAGTAATATGTGGTTTCACTATTAGCTTTCCTCTCTCTCTCTCTCACTCTCTCTCTCTCTCTCTCTCTCTCGGTAATAGGCTGAACGGTGCTGGTTGGAGTTCAGAGAGAGGCTTTATTAGCTGTGGTCCAAATAAGATGAGACACGAAACGACAGGAACAGACTGAGAGCTACCGTGACCCAGATTTTGGTCAGTTTTGTGTGCAAGACTCTCACTTTCTCTATTTCATTTCTCTCTCCCACACACACACACAGCGCATAAACGTCGCTAGACTTTCATCTCAGCCCCTCTAAAAATCTGTGATTAACTCAGCTGTCAGATAAATGTGATTATCTCTCTTTACATTTGCTGAAAACAGCGGCTGCAGTAAGATATCTGAGGTTAGCATTTTACACAATACATTTATATATTATATTTTATCTTATTATATAACAAAAAAAACAAAAAAAACTTTGAGCCTCAACAGCTCATATCCAGGAATGGGCCGGGCCCCCTGAGGTTAAAATTTATTAGAGATGACTACTAGATTAGAGAACACTATCTGGCAGGATGTAGAGTATTGTGGGTACAAGCATTTGTTCGGTGTGTGGATATGTGTTTTTTGATTGGCAGGTCTGATTCACTGTGATGTGTCTGCTGCTTTGTCAGGTGTGCTGTTGAGTGACAGCACGTGTATTAGTGTTATCTGCTATATTCAAATATTCAGAATAGAACCCGTGACACATAATTGTTCAGCATTTTATCCAATGCGTTTGACATACTGAAGAACATTTCTTGTAGCTTCTCAAGAATTGCTGTCTTTATCTAAATATCTGAGTGGTAAATGTTATGGGCTGATATGAGGGTTTTTTTTAGATAGCGGAGAGGGACTGAATATGTAAGAGGAACTTACATATTCAGGGCACGTCCCAAACTTAGGAAGGTGAACTGGGACTCAGTGCAGATGGCAAGGGAAAAAGAGAGCAGAGCCTGACATGTCCTGTCATTTACCCAGACGGTACGCACGCCTGTGAAAGCGAGTGTGGTTATCTGCATTTTATGTCTGAGAATAGCTGTCACGCGCTGTCAGTCGTGGAGAGGCTAGTAATGACACATATTTATCTACCCATATGTGCGTGAATGTGGGTAACATTGCATTTAAACACTTAGAATTCCATCAAAGGAGGGAGTGGTTGGAGCTGTGGCAAACTGGTTAGCGCACATACTGCAGATACCTGTACATTGAGAAATGGCTGAGCTCATGTAGGTGGGACGGGTTCATTCACGGCATGTCCTGAATGCGTTTCCCCATCCCTCCTATTTACTCTCTCTAATAATGCTAAAGTGTTCTGGGTGGTTGCTAGGTGGCTGGGTTATTATAAATGTATATAATATTATATAATTTTTAATTTAATTTTAAATTTGTCTTTTCAATTTAGGGTCGTTTTTTTTGGGGGGGGGGTTATCAGTTTATTTAGTTTTTATTTTAGTTTTAGTATTTTAGAGCTGACAAAGATAATGCACTAACTAGTATGATTTAAAAAAATCTCAACACAATCTAGTGTTATTGCTATCCTGTGACATGTTTTATGTTTATTTCAGGTGGGTTGTAAAGGTTTTAAGTTTTATAATATAAAAACCTAAAACGGCAATTATTTTGTAGTTTTAAACTATTGTAGTTTATTTTTTATTTTTTGTATTGATTGATTCAAGTAATGAAAACCTAAAACCGATTCATTAAAATGTATTTTTATCAGTTTTGGAGTCTATCTATCCATCCATTCATCCATCCATCCATCCATCCATCCATCCATCCATCCATCCATCCATCATAATTGTCCATCCATCCATCCATCCATCCATCCATCATAATTGTCCATCCATCCATCCATACATCATCACAGTTGCCCATCACATTTGTCGATCCATCCATCCATCCATCCATCACAATTGTCCATCCATTCATCATCCACCACAGTTGTCCATCGCAATTGTCCATCCATCCATCCATCCATCCATCCATCCATCCATCCATCCATCCATCCATCCATCCATCCATCCATCCATCCATCCATCCATCCATCCATCCATCCATCCATCCATCCATCCATCCATCCATCCATCCATCCATCCATCCATCCATCCACAATCACAGTTGTCAATCACAATTGTCCATCGCAATTGTCCATCCATCCATAGCAATTGTCCATCCATCCATCTTGCCATCCATCCATTACAGTTGTCCATCACAATTGTCCATCACAATTGTCCATCCATCCATGTCCTGTGACATGTTTTATGTTTATTTCAGGTGGGTTGTAAAGGTTTTAAGTTTTATAATATAAAAACCTAAAACGCCAATTATTTTGTAGTTTTAAACTATTGTATTTTTTTTATTTATTTTTTTTATTGATTGATTCAAGTAATGAAAACCTAAAACCAATTCATTAAAATGTATTTTTGTCAGTTTTGGAGTCTATCTATCCATCCATTCATCTATTCATCCATTCATCCATCCATCATAATTGTCCATCCATCCATCCATCACAGTTGCCCATCACATTTGTCCATCCATCCATCCATCCATCCATCCATCCATCCATCCCAATTGTCCATCCATTCATCATCCACCACAGTTGTCCATCGCAATTGTCCATCCATCCATCCATCCATCCATCCATCCATCCATCCATCCATCACAGTTGTCAATCACAATTGTCCATCGCAATTGTCCATCCATCCATAGCAATTGTCCATCGCAATTGTCCATCCATCCATAACAATTGTCCATCCATCCATCTTGCCATCCATCCATTACAGTTGTCCATCACAATTGTCCATCGCAATTGTCCATCCATCCATGTCCTGTGACATGTTTTATGTTTATTTCAGGTGGGTTGTAAAGGTTTTAAGTTTTATAATATAAAAACCTAAAACGCCAATTATTTTGTAGTTTTAAACTATTGTAGTTTATTTAAAAAAAAAATTTGATTGATTGATTCAAGTAATGAAAACCTAAAACCAATTCATTAAAATGTATTTTTGTCAGTTTTGGAGTCTATCTATCCATCCATTCATCCATCCATCCATGCATCCATCCATCCATCCATCCATCCATCATAATTGTCCATCCATCCATCCATCCATCCATCACAGTTGCCCATCACATTTGTCCATCCATCCATCCATCCATCCATCCATCCATCCATCCATCCATCCATCACAGTTGTCAATCACAATTGTCCATCGCAATTGTCCATCCATCCATTGTAATTGTCCATCCATCCATCTTGCCATCCATCCATTACAGTTGTCCATCGCAATTGTCCATCCATCCATTGTAATTGTCCATCCATCCATCTTGCCATCCATCCATTACAGTTGTCCATCACAATTGTCCATCGCAATTGTCCATCGCAATTGTCCATCCATCCATCCATCCATCCATCCATCCATCCATCCATCCATCCATCCATCCATCCATCCATCCATCCATCCATCCATCTTGCCATCCATCCATTACAGTTGTCCATCACAATTGTCCATCGCAATTGTCCATCCATCCATCCATCCATCCATCTTGCCATCCATCCATTACAGTTGTCCATCACAATTGTCCATCCATCCGTCCTTGGTATTCTAGGTGGTTGCTAGTGTGTTTTGGCTAGTTGCGAGGGTTCAAAACAGCCCTTCCCCTAGTCTTCACGAGGTCCAATGCCTTAGCAAACACCACTACAGTAATAAAGCCTCAGTGTTTGTCTGTATAGCATGTCCTGACTATTTGACCCCAGCTGGTCAGTAAACGGCAGTGTCAGCAGGGTTCCTATAAGACTGGCCAAGATGTGGTCAGAGAAGTGTGCACTAGCCCCGGCGCCCACAGCCGGCCGCAGCGCCTGGCACTGTGTGCCTGTTAGTGGTGGGTGATTTATGGGGATTAAGCAGGCTTGTTGGCAGCGTGCTACTTATGGGCATCCAATTTACTGCCTGTTTCCTCCTCCTCCTCTTGCCCTCCTTACTCTTCCATAGCTCCGTGGGTGCTGTAGTCCCTGGCATGGTGGATGATCCTTTAGACGTAGCGGGATGCACAATTCTTTCAGGAGCTTTTTATAGAGCGTCAATTAGTCTTGGAAAGCGTGAAGGAATATTCCGGATGGATTTGTAGTAGCGGCAGTTGTCCCAGTAGAAGTGGGAGGCACGGAATAGTCCTCTGCCGTGATGATTTCTGTGCTCTACAAAGGTGTATCAAGCACCTTATGTACTAGTTTTGTCTAATGATGTCTGTTGAAGTCCATCCCAGCTATGCAGTTTTGCTACTGATCTACTCAAATATGGAAGCTGAAGTAATGTCAAGAGGACGTAGGAGGTTTGAATAGTATGACCTTGGAAAAGAAAGTCATTCTTTCCATTGTGTTATCTGCTGCTGGCTGAGCATACTGACCTGACATAGTTTCAGCAAAACGTTCCTCATTCCTCTATCTCATTGAACTTCACTTCACTCTTTAAGCAGTTTTCACACTGGGTTTGATTGACTTGTTCAAATCTGAGTTTGATTCCACCCTCTTCCCCCTGCAGGACTCCTTCCCCTTGTAGTCCTGAACCAAGATATGGTTGCCAATACATGAGTACCATCATAGTGTTTAACAGTTTTGCTAGGTAACAATTAGCGATTGTCAAGTCAAAATGTCCACCAACCGACTAGGTTTTCTTTTTCTAACTTTAGAAATAGTTTATTGTTTCTTGCAGCTGTGTTGTTAAGGACATGAATTGATATAGGCCTACAATTTGTTACTATGCTAATCGTGTAATACACTGTCAGCAAGGTAAACTTTCTGTGAAAAATTGCGTCTCTAAATTCATCCGCTTTAAAACACTGTAGTTCTCGTTTTTTTTTTTTTAGAAAGGACTTTTTATGGTTTGTGCAATATTTTTTACACATAAGAACCCTTAAGAAACCTGTCCGATGTGATGAAAATGATGCAAAATCAGCCTAAATATAAATATACCAGCTAATCATTCTGACAACCTACTGACTATTCAGTTATGATAATTTTGAGAGATTGGTTTTACTACCAAACATTAACATGAAATAAACACATCACAGTCTGCAAATATTATGCATTAATAATATGCACGTTCAAAAGTATCAGGTCAGTATTTTTGAAAGAAGTCTCTTATGCTCATCCAGGCTGGATTTTTTTGATCAAAAATACAGTAAAACAGTAATATTGTGATTTTATATATATATATATATATGTTTTTTTTTGTTTTTTTTTTTTATTTTTTTTATGTAATATAGACCTGTGATGACTTGCATCATTACTCTAGTTTTCAGTGTCACATGATCCTTCAGAAGTCGTTCTAATACAATGTATGCTGCTCTGATTTATTATTATTCTCAATGTTAAAAATATTTGTGCTGCTTAGCATTTTTGTGGAAACAGTGATACATTTATTTTTTGTCAGGATTCTTTGATGAATAGAAATTCAAAAGAACTAGATTTATTTTAAATAAATATCTGTTGTAGCCATTGTTAATGTCTTCACTGGCACTTTTAATTTAGTTTTTGCTGATAAAAATATTAATTGCATTAAAAAATAAAAAACCTTACTAACCCCAAACTTTTAAATGGTACATTGTAAAGAGTTTAAGCCAAACAGAAATGAAAAATCCAATATTCTATAGTAAGCAAATGAAACGTCATCATTAGTGATTCACTGTATCAAATCATGTTGAGTTGGATTCATACCAGTTGGAATCCATAATGGAGTGCACATACTGGACTCCATTAGGTGGTTTGCCGGTGCACATCCAAGTTCACGAGCAGAGTAGATGTGACAGATATGAGGATATGAGCTTAATTCCTTCATCCATGGTGTGAGTTTTTCACGGATTTGGCTTTGTAAGCACATCTTCTCAGAGTCCTGCAGAGCCGTGTTTTATCTCACCAAACATTTCACTCCATCTGCAGTCAGTTCTGAAATAAACCGATAAAGAAAAAACACGAAAGGCAACCACAAATGATTTACTTCTATGTCTGGTGGATTGGTCACCACTTTTCATGCGCGGTAAAGTTCTCCGGCTCACCCACTTTCCTCGCATGCTCTGAATGTGTGGCGTGTCCCAGAGGAGACCTTAGCCTAGATATTCGAAATATCTCCAGCGCCTCAGGAGAATGATGCACTAAACCTCGCCTTATGTCTCGTGGAGGAAGAGAGGAGGGCAAATAACATAAAAACATTTAGCATGTGCCTTCATTGAGAAACTGTCATGTTTCTGATAGGAAATGTGACATGATTTTTTATAAAACATTTTGCTTCATGGAGAAGAACCATTCATAGTGTTAAGAAATTACCAGGAAGACAGGAAAATAATAGGATGAAAAGATGAAATTGCATGTTGAACCTGCTTAGCCCATATGAGCATCAAGGATCAACGTGTCCTTGTTTTACCACAATTTTTTATTCTATAATCGTTTTTTTTTTTTTTTTTACATGTTCAATACACAAAAGGTGAAGCAAACAATGGTATTTTTCCTCCTGAAAGTGACAATATTCACAGATTTCCAGTGCAGGACAGTGAGCCAGCTGGTCTGAATAGTATCAAGGATTATGCGATTCCAGATGTGCAGAGGTAAAGAGAGAGGCTAATGAAAATGGAAAAGAAAAAAAAGGCTAGAATGGGAAAATGTTTAGTGGAGAACTCGCTCTCCCTCTCTCGGAGAGATAATGGCAGTAATTGGACTGACTCACAGCTCCTCTCTGTGTGTTTCTCTCAGATAAAGAGCGCCGTGTGAATCTCTGCTGCTCTGCGACATGCTCTCTCCATTCGGAATTAAATGTTCTGCACACAATGTGCGGCGCGTGGCCAGGCGGTGGCTGGAGCTGGAAATGAAATGGCTGTTTAAATCCCCTCAGCGGCGGCTTATAGTGGCCACTACCCCGGCCTGCGGAGTGGAGTCCGGGACTTTAGAGGCTTTTTGCAGACTAGCCTCTTAAAGCTACTGCGCTCAGAACTGATGTGTTTGGGCTTTAACGTCGCAATACATTTAGTTTTTTTTTGTGGGGCAGACTAATTCCACTGATTTACTGGTATTAAAGCTTTACATTTCAGATGTGGGATTGGAAATGAGCTTCTAAATCACATCCAAAATACTCCATATCTACAATGCAAGTAAATCTGATAGATACTACCACATCTTTAAAGGGACAGTTCCCCCAAAACATTTACTCACTGGATAGTTCCCCCAAAACACTTACTCACTGTCATGGCGTTCCAAATATGTATGACTTTTTATATTATATACTTATATTTTTTTATTTTATACATATATATATATATATATATATATATATATATATATATATATATATATATATATATATATATATTTTTTTTTTTTTTTTTTTATGTTTATTAACATTTTTAAGAGTTTCAACTGTTTTTGTCCATACAATGACAGTCAATGGGGTCCAAAATGTAGGACCTATTTTTTTTCATTCATATACTATAATAGTATTTTATTAATGTTTTGAAATATTATACTTTTTTTTTTTACCTTTTATATATTTATTTTTGTTATTTGTATACATAAAATATGTATACATAGTTTTTATTTTAGTACTTAAACTTTGTTTAAAAAAAGAGAAATTAAAAAAAAAATATTTATACCGTATATTCAGATTTTATTTCAAGTCAATGTTTAGTTTTAGTTAGCCTAATTTTATATTTTTATTTTATACATATATTTATATTATTAATTTTTTATTGCATTTGTTAAAATTTTTAAGAATGTTTCAAATGTTTTTGTCCATGCAGTGAAAGTCAAAGATTTTATATTATATTCAAATTTTTTTTATTAATGTTTGAATATTTTTTTCTTTTTTTTCTTACATTTTAACATGTTTTGTTTTTGTTTTTTTATATCTTAAATATTTATGTATAGTTTTTATTTTAGTACTTAAAAAAAATTGAAATGACATAAAATAATTATATATATATATATATATATATATATATATAGTATATATAGTATTTTTTTATGGTTTTAGTGTTTTAGTATATATATATATATATATATATATATATATATATATATATATATATATATATATATATATATATATATATATATATAAATAAATGCATTTAAAAAAAACTAAAACCATAAAAAAATGCTTTTGAAATAAAATAAAAGTTCATATATAATGTTACCATTTATTTGATTTCAAAAATAGTTTTTATGGTTTAAGTTATCGATAGTAACCCTACCCCATATGAAAAAAAAAAAAGCGTCATACAGGTTTGTAACGACATGATCGTGAGTAAATAATGAGGGAAATTTCATTTTTGGGTGTACTATCTCTTAAAATGTTTATTTATTTATTTTTAATTACTTTTTTATTATTATATCAAAGAAGGCCTACACTCCGGTTGCTCTGCTGTATTATGTCTTAGAGGCATCGACTCATCCCAGTCGATACATCTCGAGGTGTATCGATTTCTAAGTGATGCCATGTTGCTCGGTCGGCCTGCCTGAGCAGTTAGTGACGGTCCCTGTGGTCTCTTCTTCATCTGATGGCTGTTGTGGGGCAGAGCGCAGTGAGGTGGAGCTGGGTTTGATCTGCTGATGGCTCTGGCACCTGCAGTGATGCTACAGTGCCTCTGCGGCCAATTAACACATGAAAGGTGCTTCCCACCACCCGAGAGGAAGTGAAGGGGGCGACGGTGGAGGTGCACGGGAAAAAGAGATGGCTTTGTTTGCTCATGCAATGACAAGGTGAGAGGCGAAAGAGAAGGCAGAGAGAGCTGATGAAACAATTTGGTGCTTCCTCCTGCCTGCGGAGAGAGGAAACACTGCGAGAAAACCAGCCAAAACCTCCTCCAGAAAGAGCGATGTCACACTGTGGAACATTATTAACATCAACAGTATTAACATTTAACATTTTCTGCAAGTTGTCATCTAAAGGGCTTTTAGAAGACATTTGGCCTTCTAAATATTTGCATTCTAGTTTATTTCAGACTTGGATATGTTAGTTTGTGAGAAAAAAAAAGTGTAGATTTGTAAGATGTCTTTGTTTATCGCTGGTTTTAGTGCTTAAAGATGATGTGTGTGATATTTTTTTTTTTTAATCCCAGTGTACTATATAGAGTTAGAGTATACTTTATTGTCCGTTTCAGTAAATTTGTCTTGGACTCAAAGCTGCATTGGTATACAACATACACACAACATGCAACAACAATATATATATACAAAAATGCAAAAATATGTATCGTTGATAGTGACTATGTATTGTGTATAGTTCCGCCAAAATAAAAATAACTGTGTGAGAAATAAATCTAAGTTTTCAGAGTTTTAGTGTCAGTAGTACTACATTAAACTACTATATATAATGTTGAATATAATGTATAATAATGCAGTGGGGGAATATTTGTGGGTTCTGATAATGCCAAATGTCTCTTATGTTACCAGTAAAAAGTGGCCTACATTATTTTAAATATACTGTATCTAGTCAGTGACAGAGTGCAAGCAAATTCATCTAAAATAATTCTGTATTTTCAGCTTCAGAATCATGAATGTTTTTATTCTGGTGTCACCATTGTTCAGTGCATTGGGTTTCCAGCAACAAATCCAAACCTATTCATTTACACCCACAATCTATTACCAAATTTAGCATTTTAATCAACATTAAATTTTAATCGCAATAATATTGTACCATGAGTTCAGTATCTTGATATGTATTGTATCGTGACATAAGGGTATTGTTACACCCCTAATATATGTAAGGGTTAAGGACAAATACTTAAGTGAGCCCAAGAAAAAGAAAACAAAATACTTTAAAAACTATATGTATATAAAATATATATGCTCATCATAGATTTCAAGTCACTGTATGCATTAATTGCATTTTTATGGTATTTTTGTGTGTTAAATTCGAACGGACTTCCCAATGCTATGGATGCATCAAATTATGCCACAACACTTAGGTCAAATGAATTAAAAATGTCTTTTATCTCTTCCTTTGCAGCCCTCGCTGGGAGTGAATGAGATGCCGTGTCGAGGCTAGAGGCAGCGGTGGACTGTTCCCGAGTCAGTGGAAAGCCCCTCTAGATGAGCCAGTCACAGCCACCCAGCTGCACGGTAAAGGAATAAGGATTTAATATGTCAACAGAGGCCGAGCTCCAGCCTGCTGCCAGACCCAGCGTCAGAAAGGATTCCAAGAGGAGAGGTACGAGGCCCTCATACGGGCGCATGTGTAAACAGACAAACACACACTCACGCCCGGGGGTTTGTTCAGTCTGTGGGGGTCGGCTTTAAAATCACAGGCATACTGTGCAGGTTCTACACACACAAACAATCACACATGAACAAAACCATAGTGCCTCAAATACAGAATGGATTGGAAGGTTAGCTGAAGTCTTTTTTATGTAACGTTTCACATGCGTGATGGATGGATGGATGGATGGATGGATGGATGGATGGATGGATGGATGGATGGATGGATGGATGGATGGTTGGTTGGATGGATGGATAGAGCCCATCTTTACTGTGGATCACACTGTAACAGGTACTCAGACAGATGTTTGTGGATGGGACCAGTGCCAAGGGGCCTGTCGGTCATTGTATGGCCAGTGTATAGAGGGGACAGGCTGTTGCCTCTCTTGTTATGAGTCTTGTTGCACTGTCCTCTTGTGATGTACCACCTGTTCCTTAGCGGCCAAACAATGGCGTTTTGTGCCAGACCATGAGCCCATGAGACCGTAGCGGCACAGCTGAGGGGCGAAGTGACACCAGATGTCCCATAGAGCTAGGAAATGGAGAGCAAACAGCGAGATCTGACTAAGAACAAGTCTACGAACTTCTCATCTCTTTTAAAGATCTAGATATGCACATAGCGTCATATTCGGGGTGTTTATGTGTCCTTGCGTTCAGAAATAACTCGAAGCACAACAGAATGCATTTATATTTATTGTTAAATAAATTATTTATTCAGTTCAAAATTAATTGAAAGCATATAATGGTGTATATATAATTTCATTCATTCATTCATTCAATCATTCATTCATTCAATCATTCATTCATTCATTCATTCATTCATTCAATCATTCATTCATTCATTCATTCATTCATTCATTCGTTCGTTCATTATCATGTGAATCTCACAATAAATTGAAACATTCACAAAGAATGTTATAGTTAGTTAGTTAGTTAGTTAGTTAGTTAGTTAGTGCAGCCTTTCTCAAACTTTTTTCAGTCAGGGCACCTTTCAAAAGTGCATAAAATCTCAAGGCACCCCAGTGTAAATATAATTTAAAAACACTGCATAACCCAAATGTAAATGCAAATTTTATATATATATATATATATATATATTTATCTAAAATGAATGTACAATTTTATTAATCCGGTCATATGTTTAACCCTTTCACACGTAAATTTAAAGTCCCCATGAAATCAAAATTGACCCTATTTACCTTGTTAGCGCATATTACTAGTCTTGTGGTGAACAATTAATCCGTGCAAGAAAATATTTAAAAAAAAATTTTTTTACCATGGTAATCTTTAATCAAAATCTGAAAATGCCCCTCCCCTCTGCATTGGAGGACCTTCTCTGATGACGTAGGTTTGAGGAATTGGTTTGGGAAACGCTTAACCACTCCCCTCAAACCGTTAGTCTGCTATGAGCAGAGATGGAGAGGAGGAGCGCTAGAGTAAAACCCTGCCCTCTGTTCAATATTCCGTTTCACTGGGAAATACGTCATGACACTAGAGAAAAGTCGTTTGCAACTTCCGGTTCACGGGGACTTTAAAATATTCTGGCTGACCCCCCAGCGTGAGTTTTTCAAAGTGACTGTTATTTAGAACGTGTCACTTTAAGGTTTCCATGGTGACGCGTCATTGCTTGTCACGTGACACACCGCAGCAACAACAGAGCTGAATGAATGATGATCTGCTTTTATGTCATTTTTCCTTTTTTATTCAAAATATTCACAAATTTGTTAGATATGGCATGAAATATCTGATATTCCGATTGTCAAATATATGCAAGTGGAAGTGTTTTGTTTTTTTGAACACCATTATAACGATCGCGTTAGTTGAGCTGTATGCGCCGCCATGTTAGTTTGTGCCGCAGATGCAGTTCAGAGAATCGGATCTGTTGGATTTACAACAAGTGAATTCATCCACTTCTCCCGAAATACATAAAAGTAAGTGGCAGGTGAACTGGGAGAAGAATAGAGTAAACTTTAAAGTTACTTACACAATGTCTATCTGATATGAATAAAACTAATTATAATGGAAAGGATTATTATTGCCTCTTCCTTTGACATCGGTGTGTATTTTACAAACTCTAAATGTATTGTTTTTTTTAGTACTTATGTCTGAAACCTAAAACAAACATTATGTGGATGAAAACACTGAAAAGTTGTGATATATGACAGCTCTGAGCACGCCTGTCTCTGGCTCAGCGCCAGCCAACGCGCGAAAGCACATTTGAATTTAGCAGTTGATCACGTCATGCACTGACCGTTCTAATCACACCGGTGCTCCAGGGACCAGCCTAGACTGATCACACCGGTGTGAGCGTACGTGCGAAAAGGTTAAAAAGAAGAAGAATGTATTTATGTAAATTCAAATATATTTATATATGAAATGTCAGAATTTTTTTTTTTTGCCTACTTAATTTTTTGGCGGCACCCCTGACACAGTCAGGGGGCACCCCAGTGTGCCGCGGCACCCACTTTGAGAAAGGCTGAGTTAGTGAATGTGAAAATAAATTTTAACATTCACAAAGCATCCTATAGCTAGTTTGTTAGTTTGTTCATTTGTTTGTTAGTTAGTTAATGTGAAAATAAATTGAAACATTCATAAAGTGTATTATAGTTAGTTAGTTAGTTAGTTAGTTAGTGAATGTGAAAATAAATTTGAACATTCACAAAGCATCCTATAGTTAGTTTGTTAGTTAGTTAGTTAGTTAGTTAATGTGAAAATAAATTGAAACATTCATAAAGTATATTATATTTAGTTAGTTAGTTAGTTAGTTAGTTAGTTAGTTAGTTAGTTAGTGAATGTGAAAATAAATTTGAACATTCACAAAGCATCCTATAGTTAGTTTGTTAGTTAGTTAATGTGAAAATAAATTGAAACATTCATAAAGTATATTATGTTAGTTAGTTAGTTAGTTAGTTAGTTAGTTAGTTAGTTCGTTTATTAGTTAGTTAGTTAGTTAGTTAGTTAGTTAATGTGAAAAATAAATTGAAACATTCATAAAGTGTATTATATTTAGTTAGTTAGTTAGTTAGTTAGTGAATGTGAAAATAAATTTGAACATTCACAAAACATCCTATAGTTAGTTTGTTAGTTAGTTAGTTAGTTAATGTGAAAATAAATTGAAACATTCATAAAGTATATTATATTTAGTTAGTTAGTTAGTTAGTTAGTTAGTGAATGTGAAAATAAATTGAAACTCACGAAGCATATGAAATTTAGTTAGTGAATATCATAATAATTTGAAACATTCATAAAGTATATTATACTTAATAAGTGAATGTCACAATAAATTGAAACATTCACAAAGCGTAGTATAGTTAGTTAGTTGTTAGTTAGTGAATATTAAAATAAATTGAAACTTTTACAAAACATATGGAGACATTTGTGGTTTGTATCGGAGACCTCTGCGCCAGACTTGAAACGCTTCTCACTGGATCTCACACTGTTTAGTGGTCAGCGTAAATGCATTTGTTCTGAGCTTGCGCTGTGCTGTATATTGGGCAGAGCTAATAAATGCTCCACGCGGGACAGTTCAAACGAGCAGCGCTGTTCTGTGTTTAGAGCGTTTAAGGTTTCTCATACGCAACAGAAATGGCAGCGCTTATCAGTTTGGCACTCGCGGTTTACTGCTTCACCTGGCCTAGAATCTATTGCTGTCATCTTGTGTTGACATTGTGAAACTTCATGATTTGCATGGCGGGCTGCATATAATGCTTTAATAGTCAAGCTGTGGGCTGTTTGAAATTCATCCCTGGGCCAGGATACAGATACAGAACTGATACTCTTAAGTAAAGTCAACAGGAGGATCCATCTGATTCTTTCCTTTCTTTTACTGCTTCAAATAGTCTTGTAGACCATGTTTTATGGTCAGAGTAGATATATGAAACAGCAGTGAAAGACTAGATTGTTAACCTTTCTATTTTTGTCCCGTATCAAACAAAAACAGATGTAATTACGCCTCTGAGGAAGCACATGCACACAAATATGTTTTTTCTGTCATTTGCATTGCCTTGAATATTTAAGCACTAAATAGTGCTGCTTCTCAGCCAGTCAACAGTAACAAACAACATCCACCTGTCTCTTCACCATCTTCATAACAAGCCTGACCTGCATCTCTGTTCCCTATGGAATGGATGTAATTGCTCCTGCTGTCTTTTCCACTAGAAACCGTTTGAGGGGGACAATCTATTGAGAATCCGTCTTTTTATGACCTCAAAACACCGGTAATCTGTTACTAATGACACTGACCTTCCCTCCCCTATGGGAACCGGTTTAATATGACCTACAGCAAGCGGTTAATGACAGCCTTCTCCTCGTTCGAAGAAATGATCTGATCCTCCTATTAGCTGCTCTCTCCATACTGTACGTGCCTTACCCATAATGCAACAGTGGCCATTAGTGGAGAATGTGGCCTATAACTGCCTTGAATCATTGAAAGGGCCATATGTACAAGATAAGCACACACCACCAAAATGTTGGACTGGTGATCTATCTATCTATCTATCTATCTATCTATCTATCTATCTATCCATCCATCCATCCATCCATCCATCCATCCATCCATCCATCCATCCATCCATCCATCCATCCATCCATCCATCCATCCATCCATCCATCCATCCATCCATCCATCCATCCATCCATCCATCCATCCATCCATCCTTACAGTATTGTTTGAAGTATTTTAACATTGTGAACAGTTGTACAATTTATTTTGTATAAGCACACACCACCAAAATGTTGGACTGGTGATCTATCTATCTATCTATCTATCTATCTATCTATCTATCTATCTATCTATCTATCTATCTATCTATCTATCTATCTATCTATCTATCTATCTATCTATCTATCTATCTATCTATCTATCTATCTATCTATCTATCCAGAACACCATCCATCCATCCATCCATCCATCCATCCATCTTTACAGTATTGTTTGAAGTATTTTAACATTGTGAACAGTTGTACAATTTATTTTGTGTGATTATTTATATTTGTGTAAATTTTTTGTTTATTTTTAAGTATTTTAAAGAAATAGTCCACACAAAAGTAAAAATGTTGTTCCAAACCTGTATGCATTTTATTTATTTATTTATTATGCAGATTATATATATATATATATATATATATATATATATATATATTTTTTTTTTACAATGTTGGTAAACAAACAGTTTTGTCCATTGTATGGATAAAAAAATAAATAAATACAATGCAAGTGACAGGGAACCGAAATTGTTTGGTTACCAACATTCTTCAAAATACATTTTATGTTCTGCAGAGAAAAAAAAGAAAAAGAAATTCACACAGGTTTGGAACGACATGAACGGTGAGTAAATTATGCCTTTAAATACAATAATCAAGGGAAGAAAAAAACACTTCCTATATGTTTATTGTAGACATTAAATAGAGAAATTAAAACCCATTCAAAGAAACACTGTGTTTACCACAAATTAATTTTAAACAGCCAAATCAGACAAATGCAGACACGTTTGTTTGACATGCCCTCATTCTCAAACACTATAAAAATGTTGAACAAAATTATTCAAGGTGAAAGAAAATCTGTCCTAAACAACATGAAATACATTTTTACTTTTAGCATGGATATATGACTTGATCCAAAATTCAGTTCAGTTCAATGTTGGGTCGCCACTTGATGTCCATTGTAAAAAGTGGTTTATGAAGAAAAATCATTTGAAAAGCAATGCCTTTGACAATAAAGAATTTGACAATCCACAGTCATCAGGATGATAATGACATTGGTGCAAACACACGCTGAGGTTTTAAACATGCCGCTAAATTAATTGAGGAATAATGAAGCAGGGTTTTACGTGTAGTCGGGTCCCGGAGGTCCATAGAGGGAGAGCATAATAATAAGGAGAGAAAATACACACACACACACACACACACACACACACACACACACGTGAGAGTAAGTGCTCTTGGGGCAAGGTGTAATGAATATCAATGTCATTAGGGCACATTAGAACACCGCAACTAATAAATAAAGCATTCACTGCAGTGTTGATGAGCTCATCCCAGCTGCATTATCCCCCTTTCACTCCCAGTCCTTATATTTTCTAATTAATAACATAAATAGAAGTGAATTAAGCCCTTTATTTAACCTCAGCTATTGAGGAAGTGACAAGCGGCTAATGTGAAGTGTTATGTGTGTGTGTTTTCGTGTTCCTGAAAATGGTACTGTAAAAATCACAAGATAAAATAGTTTATTCAGAATCATACTGTGAAATGGAAGCAGGCTAGGACATTTGCTTTGGTAACACTTTATTTCACAGTGTCCTTGTTACATATATTACATGTACTATAGTTCTAACAATAAATTATGCATAATTACAAGCAACTTATCCTAAACCAAAACCTAACCATATAGTAATGTTGTTAATTAATATTACTCAGTACTTAGATGTATGATTACACTGTAAAAAGGGCACCTTAAAATAAAGTGTAACCTTCTATTGCACAATAGACTTTGGTAGACAACACAAATATTTCAAAACAAGAAACTTTTAGTAAAAAAAAACAAAAAAACAATGGTAATTCTTAAGGCAAACTATGCTTATGCATTATTTTTTCAGACAAATCAGGAATGAAAAAAAAAAAAAAAAGATTTTTACTTTTTTTTTTTACTTTGGTGTCAATATCTTTTTTGGGTGGGGGGTTAAATCAAGCATACTAAGACTAATGAGTACCTTAAATGCTTGAATTTAATATTTAAATGTAATTTAACATCAAGGTACAGTTGGGCAAGTGAACAGAACATTAAAATATTTTTTGGTGCCAATGTGTGCACATTAAAAACTGTAAACTGCTATAAACTTCTATAAAAACAGAAAAGTGGTCATATATTTAGCAAAATCTATGAATAGTCATAATTTATTCACACTATTACACAGTTAATCTGCAAATATACAAACAAAAACAAAGTCAAAAATGAAGTCAGTATATAACTCACATTTAATTATAATAAATTGTAGAACGATTACAGTAAAAATTAAACCTGAAGTACAGCAGGAACACACTGTATGTAGATTGTGTAATGCAGGTGTATAAAACCTGTTAACCTGTTAAAACCTGTGTGAATATGAACACTGAAAAAGGATTAGAGGAAAAAAAAAAGCGGGAGGAAAAAGAGTTTGCTTTCATAACATGATGATTGCTGTTATTGTGTTCACGATCTTGTCGAGATCTTCAATTGAAGGTATTTGAGTGTATGAAAGCAAACTGCAATTTCACATATATGCCTCCATAGTAAGACGCAACTATTGTTATCAGAAGCGGGAGGCGGAATGTTTTCTCTATTGTATTTTTGAAGAAGCTGTCAGATTCACAATACACTTCCTGTCAAACACAAATTTTAATGGTAGGCATACATGTAAGAAAACAAATTTAAAACATATAGTGTATAGAGTGTGTCAGTGAGTGTTGTGGTATTGTTGGATAGAGATACCGTAATCACCAGAACCAAGGGTTTAATTGATTTGGTTCTGAATTGTGCTCTGTTTTCCTTTTCCTGGACTGGTCTTTTGTTGAAGATGTGGATCATTGTCAGAGTTGACATGCTGGGGTTTATTACGCTCTGAGACTGATCATTAAGCTGTCCAGATCTCTGTCTCTCTTCCATATTAACATCTCTCATTCCATCTTTTTTATCCAGAATTCCTTTTTTGTGTGCCTCAAATCAGTGACTGGCAGCTTTAGATGGAGGTTGATTGCCAACGGGAGGGCTATGGCAGCTTAACAGCATTTCATCAAACGTATGGAATAAGAATAAAACTGGAAAGGATTTTCAGATGAACGGAAATAGAACTGGAATAAAACCAAAGCAGATCTCTTTTCTGTGCTTCTGGTTAGCCGTCATTGGCTCAGTGCATGCGACTGGTGGGATATTATCTCCAGTGTTGTGCGTTATTCAGAAATGAATGGAAAATACATTTTAAATTCCCATTCAAAACCTAGATTTGAGTTGAGATAGGTGAATTTGGATATAAAAAAGGGAAAGTGAAATGGAATGATAATCTGTGAAATTAAAGAAACTGCTTTATTGTTCATTATTATTATTTATTGTACAATACAATAAAATACAAACATATGGGAAATATTCTACAGTTTAAAGTTGTTTTTAGAAGTATCTTATGCTCACCAAGGCTACATTTAATACTGTAAAACAGTAATATTGTAAATTATTATTATATATAATATTTTAATATATTTTAAAAGGTCATTTATGTGACGCAAAGCTGAATTTCCAGTATCATTACTTCAGTCTTCAGTGTCACATGATCCTTCAGAAATCATCAATATGCTAATTTGCTGCTCAAGAAACTTAGAAATATTTTGTAAGAATGTAAACGCCTCTACTGTCACTTTTGATCATGTAATTGAAAAGAAAAATCTTACTGACCGCAATTGTATAATGGTATAGTGGAAAATATGGCAGTTTGAAATGTTGGCAGTTTAAAATTCCATTTAAATTGTACTTGTACTATAGTATTGCTGTGGTGTTTTGGGTATTTGTTAGCATCACTTTACTGGTTGATTAGGGTTTGCTGGGTCATTGCTTTCTGGCCCACTTCAAAAGATTCCACCAAGTCTTTGTTACTTTCTGTCCTGATCTGATTGATTCCAGTCCCTTTTCCGATTTTGTCACATATTTATGATCCACCATTTTATCATCTACCAGGCAAAAACTTAAGTCTGATCACTTTGATTACTGATTTGAGACAATTCATGTCTGTAGTAACTTGTCCTGCACTGTTCTGAAAGTTTAATACTCAGGCCCTGTCCATACTACTGCGTTTTCGTTTAAAAACAGAGACCTTTTGCTACGTTTGCATCTCCCGTCCACACTAAAACGGCAAAAACGGAGACCCAAAACGGAGAAGTTTAGAAACGCCGTTTTTCGTTTTGAATCTCCGGAGGGCGTTTTAGTGTGGACGGGTCAAAACTGAGGACTTTAGAAACGATGACGTAGTAGAGGCTCACGCTCGGCTCTATGATTGGGTGTCATCAGTCATGGTGTATATCTTTGCTATCAGCTGTTGTCCAAGTAAATTCTGCATTTTACAATGCTATAACTGCCTACATGCGCCGGAGGCAAGCTATTATTCGAGCGATCTGTGACAATTTCCCGTGTGCAGGGGCGGTATCGACCGTACATGGAGCGTCGGTTTTGGGTTAACCCGGGAAGAACCAGCGCATGGTGGGATAATTTTATCAATGAAGTTGTGTTTACACCGGCACGCGCATGCCCAGTGTTGGTGAATGGTCACGTGATCCGCGTTTTCAGTCGTTTTAATGTGGACGGAGATCAATTCTAATACGCAGCTAAAACGCTGGTGTGGACGGAGATCATATTCGTTTTAATTCTCCGTTTCTAAACGAAAACGCAGTAGTGTGGACGGGGCCTTAGGGTTGGGGTGTGTTCCATTTTAGAAAGTCAACAGTGTTGTTTTCGCCTTTAAAAGCTCATTAGTTATGCCATTTTGCAATCTCCTCTTCACAGCTATAATATTTCAGCTATCATTATGGTTAAAATAATGGAATTTGTAAAACAAAAAGGCTGAGTTGAAACTTGAAGTTCTGACAGTTCTCAGGAGGGAGCATATGGTGTGCGGTGATTAAGACGATGAGGAGAGATTTGGGGCCTTTTGTCACAGTGACACAGATGAAGATCTAGACCCAAATAAAGATCTTATATTAGTAATTCATACAGATACTCTGTGATACGCTTTAGAGACAGACATTCCTGAGCCTAAGGGCAAAGAGGAAGACACCAGGCTGATGAAACACTAATGAAATATTATGTCAAGCTGTATTTGACCCAGGTGAAGTTTGCAGTCCTTCATGAATATAGGACATTTTCAGTTTTAATTTGTGAATTACCATAGCAGTCCCTTTTAGGCTTCGTACAGAGTGGCAGGGGCGCAAAAATTGGACATAATTAACTAGGATACCAAAATCATGCTGGGTTTATGCAAATATTTAATTTGAACATAATTTGAAAGGTTGATAGGCATATAAAATGATGATTTGTTTTGACCATTTGGTCAGTAGTTTACACTGCTGGGTATGGACTATGGACGGACGAGGTGATGGGCTTTTTTTTACAGTGAATATTAATGCTGTATTAGATGGAAAACAACAACGCAATGCAATAGCCTGCCAGCATTTCCGAGAGCAAATGGCTCTCAGCCCTCATTATGTGAGTTATTGCAGTTATTCTGCTGCATCTCCTGGCAGTATTTAGTTATGTATAATTGCTGCAGTATATAGCAAATACAACTCTACCCAAAGCAAGGAGGTCATTCAACTCAAGATAACACGCATATAACATAGCAGATGGAAAGGAAACATGCAATACTTCACATTCTTTTTAGTAACATTTTCTGAAATGGCTTAACAAATGCAAAAAACATTTGTATGATTTTTTTTAATTTTTTTAATTTTTTATAATAGCTCTGGAAATGTATTGTTCTTTTATTTTAACTTTTATTTTTATTTTACCTCAATTGAAGTAAATGTTATACCTCGGACACCGTCGAGGTCACTTTTTGCGCTCTTTAATCAAAATGCCATTTCATTTATGTGCCATCAACATTCTGATTACTCTCAGCCCTGAGGAAGCACGGGAAACAATTTAATTCCGTAATGTTTTCTATCTTATTTCATAACCTTGACGTTTGTTTTGATTGCCCAAGATTGTCTGGAACGACCCTTCTTGAATCAATATACGTGGAATGATGCGATTAGAATTTAAAGGCACAGCAGAATTATCTAAAACGCCTAACAATGACAAGAGCGCTACTCTTGTTAAGTGTCACTTCCTCATTCTCTCTCCTAACCTTTGTACAACCTCTGTGCAATAAAGTGTAACCATTCAGTACATTTCAATGAGACCTTTGGCACTGTGGTTGTATAACTGATATGATGACACAGAAACAGGCTCATATTTTCAAGTGAAAATATTTCCCTCAGAGGCAGAGGAATCAGACAGTGTGCAGATTCTTGTGGGGATCCTCACGCCCCATTCGCTTTCGCCCTCGGGTTTCTCTCTCTTGTCATCGCTCCTTCACTGCTTTAATTAAGTGACAATTTATGTGCGATTTTTCCGTCTGACGATCAGGGATAATCACGCCATATTACAGCACAGCCTGCTGAGATGGGTAAGCAAACAGTGCGCTACAGAAAAACTGTGTTTGTGTGTCTTTTAATCTGAGCAATTGTTGCATTAGACTGCAGTGTGTTTAGGAATTACAATTATTATTGGGTTTATTTATTTAGGCAAAAAAGCATTTTAGACTCGTTGTTGACTCATAAGTTGGATTGCTCTTAGGTTTTTAAAAAATAGTTCAAATAGGTTGTCTAGGGTATTGGACATCGTGACCATATTTTCTGCTCTATTATGATGTACATCAGGATTTTCAGCAAAGTGCCTTGACTTTCACTTAGTTATTACTGTGGGTGTCTGAGGCCTCTGTGACCCATGTTTCACTCATCAGAAGGAAAGCCATGAAAGTCCTGTCTCTGAGCCATCGGCATATCACAGTGACACTGTGTCTCAGATGAACTTGATTCTGGGCTGAGAAAAATCTTATTCTTTATGCTTTATGTCTGGCTAATTTATCAGTGCATGACTGAATCTCCAGTTTGAAGAGAATGACTGAATGTCTTGGCGATTTACTATACTTCATGGTTCATCCTCACAGAGAAGCCGCTATGGATGGGTTTTACTGATAAGATCTTTATCGATTGACCAGTGAGCTGCTTTTAGTGTGTGGGGTTTGTAAGATACGGTATGAATGTTGAAGGGGGCGGCGTGGTTGTTTGGAGAGGAGCGAATACTGGATGAAAACACGACTTGTGTTATGTTTGTGTGGATAAGTGTTGTAACATGAATCAGGCTGAAGATAACCTGGTACAGTCTAGAATACCTCCAAAATCTAGGTCACTTACCCTCTCTCACACACACATACATATATATACTGTACACACACACATACACACACGGTAAACCCTAGAGCTGTTCTCCATGACCAGAGGCGAGATTCCCTCTGGGTATTTGTTCAAAACACACTATCACACAGAGAAAGAGAGCCAGAAAATGTAATGTTTAGCATGTTTAGGCATCATGTATGCCCCAAACATGAGAAGGTGCCTTCTAAAAAACCCTTTGTTAACATTCTAAGGCGGCATTGCATATTTATATGCAGTATTGTTCTTTCAGGAGAAAGCAGTCGCAGAGTGCACTGCAACAAGCTGTGTGAAAATAGAAAACATCCAAGATGGCAGATTATAAATCAACCCAGGCTCATTGGAAAACAGGCTCATTCTGCACAACACTGGGTTGTTTCTTGCGAGTTTCACAACCCTTTCAAAATTAAAGGTCCAGTGAGTTGTCCTAAAAGTGCTTTCATTTTAACTCAGAACAGATGAAGGTGAATCGAGCAACATTTCGTTACATTGGTTGTTGAACGTACAGTATCACGGCTGTTCGGAAATGAAATGTCCGGTGAGTGGCACTAAAAGGTTAAAGCTCCAATATGTAACAATTTTGTAATAAAATTTCCAAAAATAACTTGCACAGTGTGATATATTTCCTCCAGTTATGTTCTTACAATATCTCAAAAGTCTCCAAAGATTTTTTATTTCAGAGAAATTCCGATTTGAAATAACTGTCCGTCCCGGAAAAGAAATGTCGCCTCTCAGTTACGCAATGTCCGCACTATCCTTTTTTTCCGGTGTGGACCATGTGATATTCCACCACACCGGAATATCACATGGTCAAATGCGGAAGTGGTGGTTATAGCGTTATAGCCATAGACTGTATGGTTATATGGATCACGATTACTCTTTGGCGAGTATTGAAGTGCCAACAAAACGAAAGTGTCCATATTCGGATACATGCAGACTGTGTGACAAACGGAGGAATAAAACCTGGATAAATATCGGCCAGGCGTTTTCGAGATGGAGAGAGCTGCGCGACAATCTTGGACTTGACAGAGACTCTGCTCTCGTGAGTGTATTGATAGACAGGTAAGCAAATACATTTTTTTTATTGTACAAGTAACGTAATAGTTACAGTAAAGATGATTTTAATAGATATGAATTAATGACAAATAGCTGTAAGTTGTAACGAATAATATAGCATAACATTTCACGTTCCTTGCAGTTCATTAATTATGATGACATAAAATAATACAAAAACGAATAAATTACCTCATCCGTGATCATGATTCATTAATTCCATTTAGATACATCGCTAGATGGTGAAAACGCATTAAAAACGACATCTCCCATCGTCACCTCCTTCATAGCGTCATCAAGCTTCGCCTTTGTTATTGTTGGAAACTGCGCCCTCTTGTGGTCAAAAATTTTTACATATTGGAGCTTTAATGCTCTATCGTGTTCGAAAATAACATACCACTTACACTAAACCAGTGGTTCTCAATCCTGGTCCTGGGGACCCACAGCTCTGCACAGTTTGTATATCTCCCTCATTTAACACACCTGATTCAGATCATCATCTCGTTAGGAAAGAGCTCTGAACTGAACTGGGTGTGTCAGATAAAGGAGACATATAAAATGTGCAGAGTTGTGGGTCCCCAGGACCAGGATTGAGAACCACTGCACTAAACCCTACCCTAAAGCTAACCGATAGTGTTAACAAAAGCCAAACTTGAGGTAAAATCACATTTACTGAAGGCGTTCATGTCATATCAGCTCGAGTCTTTGAGCTTGTGTACCCGCAAGTACAAGTCCTGTGTTGTACCCGGTGAGCTACCAGACAAGTTAACTGCGAAATGTACAAGTCATGCACTATGTTAAAGGTGTTTTAGGGTTGTGCAGGGAACTGTACAAAAAAAATAAGTCTTAGTCATTGATAATTTGACCTGTATTCATATTTGTGTGAAAAAGAGTAAAAGTTTGTTGGTGTTTTTCAAGTCAAGATGTACATCAGTTCTACAAATGCACATACAAAACATATGCGAATCATGTTTTTGTCTGAGAAGATGCTTAACAAATAAAAGTCATGAGACTTTGCCTCAACAGATCATGTGATCAGAAAAATGTCGGAGAGCCAGAAGTATGTTTGGATTGACTATAAGGTGCAAACATTCTTAAACATAATTTTTAAATACTCTTATTTGGCGCGTGTGGCAACTCACAGTGCAATGGGAATGTGTTTCCCTGATGGAACTGGGCTGCGGTGGGATGGCATAACTGGACCAGTGGGCTAATTTCATTGCACACAGCTTCTCAAATGTTGGTTTAGTCGATCTGAAATGCCTGAGCCAAAGTCTGTCATCAAAATGGTTGGGTTTAATTACCTTCCGTAACTGTCTCACATGACTGTGTTTCCAAACACCCGGCGTCTGCCTCAGAATGCAAGATAACATGACAGGGTTTATTGCGTTTCGTCTATGAAGTAATTTATAATGTATGAAAAAAGTGCCAAAGTTGCTTCCCCGATTGCAGCAACTCCAATTTTTATTACAGATATATTGCGCCAGTTTCCCAGGAAGGGGTCATTTTGTTCTCTTTAGCACATGGGATGGAAACAGTGCTTTATTAACAAATGCTTTATGCGATATTCCAATATTGCGCGCAAGTTAAATTTGCAACTTTGGATGGAAAAATAGGGTGTGTCTCAATCAGCTCCCTATGTTGTGAATCAGTAGCCTATTTTATGTACATGAGTTCAGACACTGGTAAGGACACATTGGGACAATGCTGGCTCTATTTCCAGCGACATGGCAATGTCATATACAATAATCTTTCTGACATTAGTTATGTTATTAAAAAGTACATTATGATAAATACTTTGATTGTTCCATCCTGTAACATTTCAGCTGTAAATTGATTATAAATGTTAACTAAATGATGTCCATTACCTGTCTTGCGATGTATGTTTATCCTCAAATATAATTAATGGTTTATTTAAAAAGAAACATCTTTCGTGTCATTGTGTAGTGAGTTGGCTCACGCGATTTATGTTTCACGCTTCAAAACTTCCAGTAAGACAACATACTGTAGTGGTTTTCATGGTGTTTTTTTAGGGAGCGAACGTTTCAGTGCACTGGAAGGATTTTGTGATTGAGAAAGCCCTTAAAATGTCTGACTCCCTGATCAGTGCCAGACTAGTGAACTAGGGTGCTAATTGAGACGCACCCATAGGCTACTGATGCATTAGTAGGCATATCCTTTCTGATTTGTGGTACAGACTGTAGCCTGACCCCAGAGATGCTTTCAATCCAATCATGTTAAAATTCAACTTATATTGCTTTTATACACTTGTGTGTTCATTTGATTTTCTAAAGCGAGATTGAGGACACACAGTCGAAGAATGAGTGTGTGTGCAACTTAGGTCAAAAGTGCATATCCAAGCATGTGTATACTGTATATCATCAGAAAGAGCTTGACATACTGCTGCATACCTCTGAATACAGAACATAAAGAATATTTAATAGCAATTTCCATCCATATCCACCCACTGCCTCTCAGAGTTGGTGAATGTGTCATATAAACAGAGAAAACCTTTGGCTTTCTTCGTGAATGTATCCTTCAACCTGCAGCTTCAGCAACTTTTTTGAATGTTTATGTAATTTATTTATTCTGACTTGGTAACTTCGTGTTGCCCTGGATATGTTGGCTTGCTGATAAGTACACACTTTCAGCAAAGAGTTCACTTTAGTATCAACACTTTGTCTTTTTTAATCTGTACAAGCCAGTGTTATTTTAGTATTATCCATATAGAAGTACTGTCCTAATTAACATTTTTCATTTTAGTTTAAGTTTTAGTAATTTTATGTTATTTTGACATTTTTTTTAATTTTAGTAGCCTACTTCAACTTTCAGTTTTTATTTCATGAAAATTTTTATTTCATTTTTTATTATTATTATTATTATTAGTTTAGTTTTAGTTAACAATAACAGCCTCATCAAGTTCTGACCTGTTCGTGGTTTTGGAATATTAACATTTATTGTTTTTCTTCAAATCTGTCATGGAAACATGAACAAACTCATTTGTGGTGTTGTGGAATCTAAATGACATTAGTGAATCTGTTGATTCAGATGATTATGATATGAAATCCATAATTTTCCAGCACTGATTTTTTAAAATTAAATAAACATATTGTTTGTTTTGTAAAGTAGCATTTTTTATTAACAGTGCCCCATGTGCTATATACATTATTATAAATAAAGTTATTTTTTTTATTATTATTGTTATTATTAGTTGTAATTATAGGTCAATTACATGACATGACAAGTCATGTGATCTCAAAATGGGGGCACGTTTGAGTATGAGACCACTACATGTAGATTAAAAGACATTTTTTATCAATCATATTATTCCCATCTTTATCTTATGATAGTGTTAATATTTTTTTTTTTTTTTTGTATGTTAGTTAGCAAATAAATTACAGAGTACACCTTTTAAATGTGAGTTTAATTGGTCACTTTAATTTTGAACGGATTTTGACAAATTACATTTTTTTGCAGTCATCCTCTGACGGATATTGAAAGACATTTAGAAATCAACATTGAAAGACATGTTGAGTTGCCAGTTGCCGTCTCTTGTTATGCAGCTTTCAGTTCAGGCGTCAGTCAGTGCCTCTGACTGCTGACATTCTCGAACCTATTCAGCTCTCTGACAGATTGAACAAAACCGCTGCGTTTCATAATGGAATGATTCTCTGCTCTCCACTCTGCATTCTCTCATTAGCCTCGTTCTCTGATATGTTTTAATAAACTTCACTGTGTAATGCCAAACCAACAGAGGGAGCCCTCACCTGAGTACTGACTGTGTTCCACTCCCTCTGCTTCTTCTGCACTCATTTCCTGTTTGACTGCTATTTAACCAGAGACCATTCTTGTACTCATTGCCAGTTTACCTGCCTTACCGAGCGTTATTTCCTGTTTATCCTGCCTGTCTACTGTGTATGATTCTGCCTGGTTCTCTGTTTTTCGATTTTCTGGATTATCCCCTTTGTTTTGGTTGCCTGATCGGACTGATGTTTTTGCTCAGACCTATTGCCTGCCTACTCACTCTTGCCTTTTGGAATTCCCCTTTGTATGTTGAAAGATCTGACTGCTACCTTGGTTTTGACCCTCTGCCTGCCTTATCGAATTTGTTTGTGGAAACTGTCTTTAATAAACTTCCGCACATGGATTCTCACTCAGCCTCAGCGTCCTCATTACACACTGTCATTTACAAACCAGTCTGGCTTATATGTTCACGTCAGTGTGTTTGTGTGTGTATATGTGCGCCCCTGTGGACATGCTCGATGCAGCTGTGTGTGTGTGTGATGCATTTATTTGGTGGCAGTCTAATCAGATAGCAGTAATTGTGTTTACCCTGCTAAGGGAACATGTGTGCAGTAATTGGTGCCTTGATTAGATCCGCCGTGGCTGTGAGGCTGCTATGCAATCTCCTATTAAAAACGCATTGCATTCAAATCAGGACGCGCAGGCTGTGGCGGAACACTTTTTGTTGTTTAGAAACTCCACCTTTTCATTGACAGTGACGCAACAAGAAGGAGGGAGATTGGGTAGGATTGGTCCTAAACGTCACAAGAACTAACAATATGTGACCCTGGATCACAAAACCAGTCTTATGTTGCACGGGTATATTTGTGGCAATAGCCAACAAAACATTGTATGGGTCAAAATTATAGATTTTACTTTTATGCCAAAAATCATTAGGATATTAAGTAAAGATCATGTTCCATGAAGATATTTTGTAAATTTCCCACCTTAAATATATAAAACATTTATTTTTGTGAATGGATGCAGCACAATCGCCAATAGAAATGGACAACTTTAAAGGCGATTTTCTCAATATTTCGATTTTTCTGTACCCTCAGATTCCAGATTTTCAAATAGTTGTATCTCGGCCAAATATTGCCCTATCCTAACAAACCATACATCAATGGAAAGAGTATGTATTCAGCTTTCAGATGATGTCTAAATCTCAATTTAAAAAAAATTACACATAAGACTGGTTTTGTGGTCCAGGGTCACATATGAGCAAAATGACAAAAAAGTCATTTGAAGGAAGTCTTTGAAGAATGTGAGGATCTTTCCGCCTCACGGTATGGGTTCTGCTCCACTCTATTGGTGAAACTAATTGCCTTGTAATTAAAATGATGCTGTGATGTGGTGAAGAATGCTCATGTTTATCTCTTCTCCTGTCTCTGCTTCTGAATCTTTCTCTCTCTCGCTCTCTGGTTTGTCTTTTTCTTTATGGGTTCTGAGGGACAGTTGATGTAGAAGGGTAAAGATATCGGCCCATTGAGAGTGTGTGTGTGCGTGTGATGCAGGCGGCAGCAGTTGGCTGTGAGTGTAATTAAATGTGAAGGTGGAAGAGAGAGGAGTGAATTGCAGATTCATTTATCTTCTGCCAGTCAGACAGATACGGAGAGTGCATGTGAGGATGGCTGGCAGTTAGTCATGCAGCACTGGACTGGAATATGAGTGATGGAGTTTGCTGATTGAACTTCAGAGGGGGGTGAGAGAAGAGGAACTGCATGGGTACAGTGTCATGTAGTAATGTTGAAATAGTTCCTTCTCTCTCTTTCCTGAGTTTCTGCACATGTTGGACACAGTTGGTTATCTTCATAACTACTCCTCTGGATAACCATGTGTTTGTGCCAAGCCAGCTGAGAAGACCAGCATGAGTAAGTACTGGTTTGGTGATGGTCTACCCCGCTGGCCATTTTTACTTACCTTGCCAACATTACCACAAAAATTTTTGAGCAATGTAGTCTTATATTTTTTTATACAAAAATAATTCTGCAGGGATGACTCTTTTTGTATTCAACCTCAAAGTTAGCGTAGCATTAACCCTACTATCGAGTGGCCCTTCAGACTGATAGCAGAAGGTCTGGACGCCATTGCAGTTTTCATTGGCCAAGAACCACCCAAGAGATCATTTGACTGACATGTAAAGCAACCAATCACAGTTCGTTTTGCACAGCGTCATGTTTAGGGGCATGAAAATGTAAAGTTGATGTCCCTACGATTACAGATCGGCGTGCAACCAATAAATCATTCTTTCTAGAGCTAGATACATGAGTGTTTCAACCAGGTCTGGTACCCAAACTGGGTGAGGCGGGGCTTTAGTTATTTGTTGTATTCATCTGCTACGGCATGTGTAAAAAATGTATCAACTCTGCATATATCCTTCGCGATCGATATCGCACGTTTGTCGATGGAGTGGGTTCAGACCATACTAAATGTTCTGACTGCATTTGTGCAGGACAAAGCTCTGAAGACATCAGAAGTTACAGGGACTCATGGCAGCTGTACAAAGTACACAGGCTACACCGTAATTTCAATTTTAATGGACAGTAAAACAAAGGCAGAACACCATACAATCTGATAGGTAGCATTATTTGATAGAACACCGGCATAGTAACTTGATATTGACAACAAAGGCAGAGTATCGTAACTCAATTTGAGCATTCCAAAACAAAGCCAAAGAGCGGTAACTGGTGATACGGTGTTTTGCCTTGGTTTCTCATGGGCTTTTGGAAGTTACTGTTAAGACAACCCATTATTTTCTCGAAAAAACAATGGAATTGACTCAAGATACTTATCCACATGATAAAGGAGGTCTTGAATGTGCCAAAAATATCAATAACTCATTTTCGACCAAAAACGCATGGCAGAATTGGCATATGTGCTCCTTACTGGTACATTGTGGAATATCACCATTGTTCCTTCTGTGAATTTCACAGTGAGTCAAGCCCAGCACACTCGCACCTCTGTGTTCCCTCGAGAGATGTGTTTATGAGTGGACCTCAGGACACGCCACACTCCGGTCAGCATGTCAGATCACTGGTGTGATTCAGTGGCTGGCTGCACTGAGAGTGACATTAGAGGACATAAGAAGGCTAAAGTAGAGCGAGCAGGGGATAAATGCCCTGACACACACATATTCACAACCCACAAACTTTGAAAGTTCTGCTCTGCTGACTCATAAGTAGTGGCCATTCTTCACCCCATCTGGTGCTATCTGTCCTTCTCAAGACAGGAAAGGTGGGCACTTCTTTCTCCTTTCTTTCCACCCACCTGTTTTCATCCTCTGTTCACCTCCTCAATCACTATTTATTTTGCTCCTTTAAGAAAGGAATTGGTTGATGAATGTGATTTTAACGAGTAGGTGAACCCTGGATTAACAGCTTTTTTGGCATTTATGCTTACAAAGTCTGTTGCAAAGTGTCCTAACCAGGCTGGACACAATGAAGCGTAAAGCCATAAATCACATATTAATCTTTCAGGTTTTCTCCTAACCAGCCACGACAAATGATGCAAGACATGTCGCGCTCAGTTTTTTTCTGTCAATATCATGTTTTTTACTTGCTGCACCACTAAACAATTTGATTTTTGTGAAAATATGTTTTACTTTTTATTTTCGTTTACGATGGACGAGTGTGGGTTTGGCGGTTGCCAGGAGAACGGTAATTGCCTGACTGCATTGTGCCAAGTGTTAAGTTTGGTGGAGGGGGGATTATGGTGTGGGGTTGTTTTTCAGGGGTTGGGTTTGGCCCCTTAGTTCTAGTGAAAGGAACTCTTATGCTTCGTTTCCACTGAGCAGTACGGTACGGTACGGGACAGTACGGTACGGTTCGGGTCTGTTAACCATGATCTGGCTAGCGTTTCCACTGCCAACAGTACCCTTACTTGATAGGCGTGGTGTTTCGATCGACGTCATTTTCGCGCGAAGAAGAACATAGTAAACTACAATGGATGACATGCAGCAGATCTTATTCTTGCTCCTCGACATGTTTGTCACAAGAAGACAAGCGCCGACATTAGGCTTTTCTCAATATCAAGTACGCAAAGTTTGTACTTGCCATGTGCGACTCCTACATGCAAATGGTACAGCGCGTTCTTAAAAGCGTCGCTGATACACCGGTTATCTCGGTTACTCTGTCTGTACATTTTAAGCAACAATAAAACGAAATATGTTATAAAACACCACTCTGCCTCTTTTCGTTTTCATTTAAATTAATTAAACATTATAGGGACACAAATGTGGTTCATGCGCAACACATATTGATTATTCACTGCACGTTATACGTTATTCTATTTATAACGAAACGAAATTTAAAACACAACCCTAACGTCTTTTCGTTTAAAAAAAAATAAAAAATAAACATATTCCAGGCAATATATGCATTTGTACAAATGTTGCAATAAACATCAGTGATAATCTTGTAATAAAAAATGACAAGAAACCATATTTCTTTTTGTAAAATTTCAGTTTTATCAATAATAGCCTATATAAAAGTTTAAGTAAAGTACAAGAAGCTATACAATAAGAAATAAAGCAGACAATTCAGTCAAATATCCAAATGCAGCGCTCTAACATTACAAGTAGTTAAACACAAATAACGTTAATATAAAACTAAACTTAGCCCTCAGCCAAAACGATTGACAGGGAACTCATTATATATTCACGAGACCAAAGATCGCCCGTTAGGTCTACACAAAACGAATTATATCTTATGTTTAACCACTACCGTCGGAGACAAAACTTTTGGACATTTAGTATATGTCTGACTGGCTGCAATGTTGTCATATCACAGTAATATTTCGCATTCAGTGAGGTTACTGTACTTCAGTAAATTCAGTGAAATTACTGTACTTGATGCTAGAAATGCTCTTGTATCAATTAAACAATCTAACACTCTTCTCTACAGTCCTGTCAATCATTCCATAACCACTTTCAGCATGGTAGCACTATTCTTTCTAATCGCCATCCCCAGAGACATCTCAACTTGTCTCCCTTTCATGGTTCCAGCCTGAAGCTGTAGCAGTGTCTTCTTGTTAGGCACCTCATATTGATTGCCTACACTTCCCACAAAGCAATTTATTTAGGAGCATCTCTTAGGGCTCTGTCTGTTCAGAGTGTTATCTGAAGGCTGTTATCAGAGGCGGTCTGAGCTTCATTCAGTGTTGTATGGAAATGTCGAATGTTAATTGTGGGGTCAGGAGTTAATTGGCTAGTGTAGGACTGTACATAGTTTTTGTCCACCTGCAGATATATTCAGAATAATGAAGTGAGCGTTCTGCCCAAAGACATCTACCTGAAAGAAGCTAGCGTTAAGCCTTCCCGTTCATCTCAAAGGATCTAACTGATTTGATCCCTAAAGTTGTCATCATGCCACACAACAACTGGGTAATTACATAGTCAAGAGAATCCAAGATGGCTGTAATCTCTGTGTCCGTTTGTGAATAGGCATGCAGACAGACAGGACAAAGGTCAGGTCATGGCCTGTCTAACATCCCAGAAAACACACACACACACACACAAATGCACACAAGGTCAAGATGGGTTATTCATTGGTTTTGACATATGCAAGTATTTAACTTCAACCACCACTGGTTTGCAAAATCTGTGTACTGTAGTTTCAGAAAATTACCCGTTTCAGAGTTTAAAAGGGTTTATTGGCTGGATTAATTGGAATGAATCCCAAAAATGCTAATTCTGACATAATTTGCACACACTAATGTTGTTTGGGCTGTGAAACTTTAAAATGGACACCAAAGAACCTTAACCAACTATATTATTTGTTATACTGTATATCCTTCATAGTTTATTGAATGACATTTTAATTAATTTAATTTATAGGTTGATGTCGAATATTTAATTCTGCATGCTCATTTCCATTATTCTTACATTTATGTTATACGGTATATTAATCAAATTATTAATCCTTAAAACACTTATTGAATAGCACTGTTAAATGTAATCTTTAGCAAATCTCAAAATTAATGTGCATTTTTACACTGTACGTTATAATGTTGTGATGCTTAAATTCCCTTGTAGCATTTTAAACGATTTTATTTAGTTATTTAGTTATTTAGTCAAGATAGTATACAATTTTAATAGTAGACATTTTCGATTATCAGCCATAATATGAAAACAATTGTTGCCACAGCCTACTTTGGGCTCGATTTACTAACAGCTTGCACCAGCACAAACCCTCTTTTGGTGTTAAAAAACTTCTGTCAGGATTTACTGAAGACACGCAGTGAAAAATTAGCGCTAAAAAGGCGTCAACAGTTATTTTTGCTGCTGATCTTATTGCATATGCATTTGTAGGAGTTTCCCTTTCAGACGGAACATTTATGAGAGGAGAGTATTTAAATGAATCACGCAAGGTGATTTACTAAGGTTTGCGCTAGTCAATTAACTGGTGTTTGCATCATTTACCACCCAAAATAGCATGTTTTAAACCAGACGCTGTTGGCTATTATGAAAATTATCCGGCTGTGTCTGTGTTCTTTAATTTGTGTGTCGTCAGTAGAACACGCGCTGAACTTTCCACTCCCATCGGTGCTTTTATGGGATTGTGCTCTCATGCTAATTTGTCCTGTTCAGTAAATCTGTCCCTTTGCCTATATCGCTATCTCTAATGGGGTGAATGGTGGGACAAATTCTTGGGGCCTGCAGGTCCAGGGGAGCGAAAGAAAGTCATTTGGGTTTGGAACAACATGGTGCTGAGTAAATTAGTCAATTAAGGAACTATCCTTTTAGCAGATATCTGTTGGTGCATTAAGCTTACAGTAGATTCGTGTGTGTGCGTGTGTGACTCTTGGCAGAGGTTAATGTGCTAACACACCAGCCATGTGGTTTGAGAGATGAGTTGGCAGCGAGTGGAAGCAGTATGACTGGGAAGACTATGACAATACAGCGAGAGGACAGAAATGAAGCATTCACTTTGACCTGAGCATCTGCTGCTTTCACTGGAAGAGACTGGCAGGTTGACAATTGAGTGCACTATAAAGGCAGTTGTGTAGAAAGGACTTAAAAGTTATCTTCTCACAACCTCAAAACGAGCCATTTGAAGGTGAAAACATGACATATCAATGACTGGCACATCTTAACACATATTTGGAGAATGTGTGCAATGACAAACTGACAGCATTTCACTCAGGAACTTTTCCAAACATTGTCTTGCAGAATAAGAGTTGGACGCACTTATAGTAGAGTAGTTGTCACTGAAGAATTTAATATGAAAGTATATTTATCTTTTTTTCCTGTGTATTTATTTAGAGTATTTTAGGCATCTTTACCAAAAAATGTTTGACTAACCTGTATGTTCAAACTTCTGAGAAAAATGAACAAAACTTTCTCTAAGCATGAGCTTAATGTGGCATGTGTGCTAACTGCTAAGCTATAGCTCTGACTAGCCTGTGCATTCATATGTATGCGCAACATGAACAACACAGAGTGATAATTGAAATGAATCCATAAACGCAGATTTAAACCAGTTAATTAAAATGAACATTATGATTCAAAAGGCTCGCTAAAATGAATCAGACTTTCCAGCGCTATCTGAAAGAGTGTTGTTTATTGCTTCAGCTTGCTTGGTTGCACAATATAATGAGGCTTAAAATAAGTGATGTAACATTTTGTCATGCTAGCTACACTGGTAATCGTTAGGAAAAAATAGCTTGTTACTGGAAAATCTATACTATTTTCAAAACAGCTTAGCTACTGAAAAATGTAGTTATGTTTGCATGGTTGCTAATGTTGCTAAGTTCTTTGCTAAGTAGGTTTTTTTTTTTTTTTTTTTTTTTACTATTCTACTGCCACATTTTTTATGTTAGCAGTGACTAGGAGCTTGTCTTTACGCTATGACCCTTTTTGTCCTTTGGACATGAGTGCGTCCCTCATTAACAACTCGCCCTTAGCCCTCTGTCCTACACAGCCACATCAGAATCGCTAAAGAGTCCTACACGGCATAATGTAAGGTGCTCCACTTGTCATCATTGTTATGCTAACTTTATGCTAAGTGCTGACTGGCCCAGAAAAGGTCATTCTCGGTATAATGGGAGTCATTCCCTGTTGTCATGGGAGTTAGCCTCTATAGACCTCTGGAAACCAGTTGTCCTCCTGTAAGTGCTGGGTCACCGTGATTTTGCCATGTAAGACTTCTCCTGGATCAACATTTATTGATCCTGGAACAACATTCCTGTCCAAAAATTTTGCCATAACCCATCCCTACACCTAAACCTAACGCTACCCATAAGTTATCCATTAAGGGGATGTGATGGGTGAGGGAAATGATAGGTGAATAACACTGATGTAGAAGCACCTAACCTTGGTTGTATGCCTAAACTTGACATAAACTGTAAATTGTCACTCAAATCTGATTGTTTGATTGAAATCCTGTTCCAGGATCAACAAAGACTTTGATCCAGAAATATGTTGTACTAGGTGAAATCATGTTCACCGTAAGGACTGAAGATAGATATTGTCCCTAAATACCAGTTTAGCCAGGCTGGAAGGCCAGCTAGCTATACCAAGTAAAAGCAGCGAAAGACCATTTTATTTTATTTTCATTTTTTACTTTTTTTTACTTTGTAGTTTTTATTCCTTCAGCAAGTTAAAGTGAGATCTTGAGTTTAATATGCAAATAGCATAATATTTGGACAAATTTAACTCTGGAATGACTTGTCAAGCATTTAAATTATAGCATTTTGCTTCCCTAAGTCTCTATACTTTTAGCAAAAACTTTTTTTTTTTTTTTTTTTGTCTGGACCAAAAACGTTTTTGATTACAAATTATACATTTAGTCCTGGTTCACCTAGAATTCACACTGGCATTTTTAACACAGAACCTAAAGATACAAAGATAAATAAATAACGCTTTTATGACCTATATTTCAGTCGAACCGCACCAGCGTTCATTTGGAAGCAGACCGAGACCCACCTATTCAGGGGTCTTGGTGTGCTTGTTTGATTCGCACCAGGGTTTGGATGGCAGTGTTCATATTAGTATTAATTTTGTCAGCTATTTTTGTATTTAGTCTTAGTCCTGTGTCAAATATACTTTTCATTTCATTTCATTTTTCATTTTTATTTAGTTAACCTTGTCCTGTTTTTGTTTAGTAAAATTTTAGTTTTAGTCTACTTTAATCACAATCACCACTTTAGAATCACAACGGCTGTTGTCATTTTTGGTTGTCTTTTTTTCCCGACAAAAATAAAGGAGATTTTGGTAAAGTTATTATTTTTTAATTACTTTTTAGTCTTGACATTTTAGGTCAATGCCATTTCATGTTGATATAGTCACAGTTAATAACCTTGGTGTCGTCTTGCCATTGTCTTGTCTTAGTCATGGGAATAAAGCTTGTTGACGAACATTTTTGTCATAGTTTTCATTAATGAAATTAGCACTAGTACACAATTATTCAAATGAATCACACTGACAGAGCAATCGCACCAGAGTTCCTTTTAATCAGACAACCTTTTTGTGAAACCTTCGTTTTTTTCTCTGTAACCATTTACAAAGTTGCTTAGTGTTTTAAAGGTTGAGTATTGTATTCCAGTCTTTAATGCATCTTTAAAATTGCTCAGCTTACTTTTGTCAATGCACCTAAATGCTTTTCCAACTCATCAAATCTTGAACAACTATTTTATGCTTTAAACAACTCTGCATCCCACTTCAACTTTCCACAGCAATGCATTTCAGACCAGCGATCGATTCGGCCCATCAGGTAACATTTAAGTTGCTGTGTTGTCAATAAAAGCTGGGAGCTTTTTTTATTTTTGCAGGCTGAATGCACAGTGAACATCTATTTAGGCCCGGGACAAAAGGCCATTGACTTGGAGACAGCCCACGCACTGTGGGAAAAGGTCAGCGAGTAGGTGCTAGTCATACCTGGTAAAACTGAATAACCTGCCATTGATTTTGCTGCACACTGGATGACAAGCAAATCAAAGGCCCCCTAAAGTACATTTCAGTGCTCACAGGTGCAGAGCGGCTGTCAAACACCTGCAGTTGCTGTACAGCAGGGTAGAAACCCTGCTAAGAGGGTCACATGTGCGATAGTTTTATCCGTGTTAGTCTTCGCGGTGTTGAGTCGTGTTGTCTGGGATGTCATTATGCCGGAGAAGAAACTCTTCCTTAAAGGATTTGTTTGTGCAAACATTCTTTCATCATTTACTTTATTTCTCATGTGGAACACAGAATGCTCTGATTTTTAAGCTTGAATCTCTGTTGCATGGAAAATAATGACTAGTGCAATTCTTTTGGGCAGAAATAAAGTCAGTGTTGATTAATTGATAACAGTGTTTTTATTTTTGGCTGTACTATACTTTTAAAAATGTTCCTTTCCTTTTTCTGTCTTTCGGCAGAGGGGGGGATCAGAATAAAGAGTCTCAGAGTGTGTGAGCGAGTGAAAGAGACAGATAGAGAGAGAGATTGATGGCTATGTCTTGTGAATTCTGCACAGACAAACAGGATTGGAGTTTTAAGGACGTGTACAGGGTCAGGAATTGAGCAGACGAGCTGAAGCTACACTGAAACATGGCTGCCGCAGGCTGAGGGAGTTCATGGATGCGAAGAAGCTTCACGCTCATTTCAATATCACTCTATCAAGGGATGTGATGTGAGACGGTGAACTCTCTCTACAAGGTTCATAGCATAGGCTATTGTTTGAATGAGTTTAAAAAATAGGCTACCCTTTAAAAATTGTCCGATTTGCTCAATTGGTCATTGAAATTGTATTAGCATACACTTTTTTTTTGCATTATATATCACTAGTTACTTTGCCTTGTGAATTATTTGTTAAAAAGGTTTTATTTATTTCTTTTTTGTACTTGTTGAGTCACATTTGGTACCTGCAGGTGCTGCAGCTTGTGTGTCTGACAAAATGTTTTTCAAACTGACGAACAAGGACAATATATGCAAATAAAACTGTAGAACAATCTTAAAAGTTTCCCGCAAACCACCCAAGGCCGCATCTTTACGAATCTCCTATTCCCTGTGGAACATAACTCAGAAGACGCACTCCCACAAAAGCATACATTCAGCGGTAGTGTATTCAAACAGGCATACACGTACAACTACAGTATACACACACTCTAAAAGTGTCTTCATTCGTCTCCTGCTGATAAAAGAGTCGTAAAGGTCTGACTGTAATGTGCTTATATATATATACTGTATATATATATATATATATATATATATATATATATGTACATATATATATTTTTTTTTTTTTTTTTTTTCTGGTCAGACTTCAATTCCCCACCAACATATATTCTCATCTCCCCTTTTTGACTTTTTCCGACGAATCGCAGAACTTTTTACTGGCATCTCTCTGGTAAACCTTGACACTTGTAAAGTGTCCCCTCGCAGCCCCTTCACTCCTTGAACACTGTAATGAGTCATGTGTATCCTGTCAGGACCGAATCACCTCAGCTCAGCCTTAAGTTAGACCTGCACCACGCTGATAGTCAGGGGGTCACGATGGCAGGACAGGAGAACACTGCATCAGCACCCGCTTACATTACTGCTGCACTGCCCCCCGGTGACTTGGTTCTCAGACTGTAAGTCAACTTTAAACAGCATTTGTAACTTCCAAAATGATACATAGTATATTCAGAGGGAAATAATCTAGAGCCAGATTCTGTTGTTCTGAAATATAGGATATATAAGGCATTTTACATATCCATGTAAGTACCTCCTGTGATGAAAATCCAGCTTTTAATGTTGCTTATATGTCTATGTGGTGTTTTCAATATGCTTTAAGACAAACCATGTGCAAACTCACTATTGCTGAGTAATTTCTCCTTAAAACTGCAGTGAACCAAAGACAGTCTCAAAAACGCGGTTTGAAATCGCTGGTGTGTCTGACGCCACAAACTACCTTGGAAACAATCACGTCAACGAGTGGATATCTGAGCTGGTGCGTGTGAGTGGAGGCGGGGCTAATTTGCATATTTATAGAACTGCGTATACTAAATGAGGAAAGGGTGTAGAGTTACATTAAAGCTATTTTAAGCTTTTATTTCTATTCTAAAAAATTTGGTCATTTTGGTGATCAAAGATGAGTTTTAAGGGATAAAATTATTGACTACAGAGGGACTTTAAAGCTTAGATTAAAGCTTCTGCTAAGAATAATCATTTATTATAGTGTAGACAACAATTTGCCAACAAAATGTATTGTTTATATATATATTTTAGCTGATTTATCTGCAATCCAAGAATATTTTTCTATAAATTAGTCAGCTAACATATGTTAAGCAACAGTTTTACTGTACATTGTCCTGTAGTTTAAGTTCAACTCTCTGTATCTCTTGCCGGTTCCTTTAGTTTTCTTGCATTAACTCCTCCTGAGATGTTCACTATAAAATTAAATATTGCAATTAAAATAGCCTTGAAAGTATCCATGGACAATGCTTGAATACACCTTTTTTCAGTCATTATATGCAGAGATTATATATATATATATATATAGACAAATATAGAGTTTAGCCTCAGCCTCAGTCGTCATGCCCACGGAACGTTGGCTAAATGTCTGATGCATAAGGCACACAAAATTGGCAACACTTCAGAAGTTTCGAAATTGTCATCTGATTGGTTGAATTCTCCAGGATTTCCAGGAGATGTGTGTGTCACGTTCTTAACGGTCCACCTGGAAACAAAGCCGCCGTGAAGCCAAACCAATTTTTTTCAGAACTTGCTTCGCTATTGATTTTGTTGAAACTATAAATTATCCCTGGCTTATTTTGTCTGATGCATGAAAAAAAAGGGAAAAAAAACTACCTAGACTTAACTGAGAGGTGCAAGTTAAAGTGGGTCCATTACTACGGTAAAGATTGCTTTCAGTCATGTTCTAGATTTAGTAAATCTACAATCAGAGACATGCAGAGAGATAAGTTTCTCATAGCAAAATTGATCCTCATGTTCTGTTGACAGGCCTGTCTGACAACATGCTATTAAAGAGATTTAGCTTTTGCAAAGACAAAACATGCTATTACCCAAACAACACACTGCAGGTGTTCCTCAACCCACAGCATTCAGCTGTGTTCTGGAGTGAGTTTTTCAAAAAAGACTGATTTCGTGAATGTGTTTGTGAAAATCATTGCCTAGTGATGTAGAACCATGTTCTGCTTTTACCTGCGGTAGCTGAGCACGTTTGCTAGAACAAAAAGGAAAGAAACAGCTGCCACTGACATTTGTAAAGAAGATTGTGAAAGTTTTGCCCTTTCCAATAGTAATCATGAAAGCGGTCAAGCAGGACTAGAATACTTTGACTGTGCAGGGCCAGAATGATGCTAATAATTTAGTTTTATACAGTATATGAATGCTCCAAATGAACGTTAATGTGAACAGAACCCCATTTAAAGTGAACTGAATCCAGTTTCAATAGTAGCTGAGACTTAGTTATGAATGTTGTGATCAGGCTAGAAGATTTTGCTTGGCTAAATATGTATTGCTGAACAGGAGCATTAGAACTAATCTGCATAATTTGTAATATACCAAGTTTATATTTGTAATATACTCATGTAAATAAATTAGTTTAGAAGCAGTTCAGGCTGTTTAAATTTAAAAGAACACATTTTCTATAAATTACTAGTTTAACAGTGCCCTAATGTTTATACTGTGGAAGCAAGGCTTCATTTATGCTAGCTATAGTAGGCTTTACAAATCAAATGTGAAAGATGAAGATGGAATTGTTACACTCTCTGTTCCTTTCTATGCGTGCGTAAAACATGCACGGCAGCATTTTCCATCTGATAAATTGGCCTTTTTCTCAGATATGGCAGACAATTGAATGAAGGGGCTGGTTGTGTTGAGGCACATCTAATCTTCCAGCTATATGTGCTGCGTCTCCCTCAGGCCTAGTTGGCTGTTATTAAAATGTGCTTTTCCATCAAGACAGGACCCAAACGTACTTACAGTCTCAGTTCGTTCCATTCTCACTCAAATAGCCCTTGCAAAGCAGCAGACTATTTCTCCTCACTGCTCATCGGCAGTCATCTTTTCTCCAAAGGTGCATTTGAAGCCAGGATAGAGGGGATTAAGTGGGAAGGAATATGCTAGATTTATTGCTTTGCTGTGATGGCATTATTGCCACTCGGCACTCGCTGTTTAGGTGATGTTATTCTTTTGCTGTGATAAAGTAGCTTTTTATTTTTCTGTGGTTCAGTGTTTCATATAGTAAATGATGAGTTCTGGGGGAGAGAGGCGTACCAGTGGGAGGGTGTTTAGTGCTGAGTTATAGGCCCTTTAACTCAACTATGGAGCCATTTTGTTTAGAGAAAGTGATACATGATCGTGGGTGCAGAGTGTCCAGTTTTCATAAAATAACAGACGAGAGCTGCTACCAGTTAAAGCATTCTGCTATTTATTTATTTTTTTTGTCAAGAGAGACAAGTGTTTTTTATGTATCAGCCTCAGATGGCATGTCCATGGATTTATATGCATATCTTTGTATGAATATAATGCATGTCTTTTGACTACTGCATGTATTGCATATTGAAAAATGCCAAAATGTATTGTTAATATTTGAAAAAAATACTCATGAAGAAGACATATTCTTCAAAATAGCAATATTCAAAATTGTATTACTGGCATTAAAATTGCACTCTTTATTTATATTAATTTATAAAAAAAAATAAAAAAAACATCATTACAAATGCATATGCACATAGTTAAAAACATTTGTATTTGTTTGTCTACCAGATCAAATCTAAGTCGTGTGGTGTGACCAGCATGTAAAATTTGATGATGTTTCAAAAATATTAATTTACAATAGTTTTTAACTTGGGAAATATGTTTTAAAAAAACTTTTGTTTATAATTAATAATAAAATTATGTAAAATAAAAAAAAAGAATTGAATAATTTAATTGTCTAGAATTTACTTAGTGTAATTAAGGTGTAATAACAATATTTATGGGAAATTATTTTCCCTGATCTTTATCTAGGACACTCTTAGATGTCATTGACTCTATAATAATCTGTTCACAAAGTCCGTTCACAAAGTTTACAAGGTACACTCTCAGAAAGAAAGGTACAAAAGCTGTCACTGGGGACAGTACCCTTCAAAAGGGTTCTAATATGTACCATTTAGGTACTAATATGTACACTTTTGGTACCAATATGTACCTTTTAAGGAACTAATATGCACTCTTTAGGTACAAAGGTGTACCTTTTGAAAAGGTACCGCCACAGTGACAGCTTTTGTACCTTTTTTTCTGAGAGTGTACCAATTGCTAATGACCAATTTAACTATTCTGACATATTTTACATTAAGCAGGAAAATGCCAAACATTTTCATAAGTTCTGTGTCAATTTGCTAATCAAATTTCATCTTAGTTGAAGAAAGTAAGTCAAGAGTTAAAATAACTACACTCACATTTCAGAGGAGAGTCGGTTATCTGTAGGAGGAACAGCAGGGTCAGGTAGACTGAAAGACTGAGGTATAAGGGACGACGTCTTGTTGAATGACTGCTTCAATTGAAAGTGACAGCAGGAGGGCGGTAAAGGGGATTTGGAGGGAACAGAAGAACAGGACATTGTGGGAGCAAAAGGGTCGTGACTGCCACAGGCGATGCCTCAGGGTTGCCACTGTCATTGACAGTTCACCTGTTGCTTACGTGTCTTAGTCAACCCCATGAACAAAGGAACACTTAGGCCTATGTGTACATTGTGTGATTACTTTAGCTTTAATGATAATTAGTTGCAAACATCTCAACACCACCCACGCTGCTGAGAGCAGCTAATGAAAATATGTGCTGCTCGCTTTCCTCTTAATAACTAAATAAACACAACTAAAATGGCAGCGCTAAGAAAAGCTAGAAAGCATCTGATCATAGCGATGTGGATGTTTGCACAAGCTCTGCAATTCGTCACTCCATTCATGTCATGTCATGTCATGTTTATTTATATAGCCCTTTATAAAATAGATTGCTTTAAAGTAAGCAGATTTACAGTATTCAACATGAAAAACAGTGTCAGTGTCACTTTCATTTAGAATTACAACTTGAGTTTTTACTGTAAAGCAACAACTGGTGCCAATGGTTCTACAATCTCCTTTTGCTTACGGTGCTATTTAGAAATGCACCCCTGAACAGAAGAAATGAACTGGAGAAGATTTCCACAATAAAGAAGGCGGAGCCACACCTACCTATTACGTAATCGCCACGGACCAATGGTAGTTCGAAGGTGTTTAACAGCCGGAGCAAACTTTTCTTTGGCAAGCTGTTTCGAACTTCAGAAACAAACTCCAATTGAGCTTCATCTTAGCCTGATTGAAGTGACGTCACACCAGTTCGACCTTCGATTTTGCTATATGTGATTTTGAGTATATGATAGCAGTGATAGCAGGTTTTTAATTCCTGAAGGATGAATGTCTAACTCTCTCTCTCTCTCTCTCTCTCTCTCTCTCTCTCTCTCTCTCTCTCTCTCTCTCTGCTCAGATGAATTTTGGCTGAGACTGAGAAGCCATTTGATGAGGCATATGAACGCGAACTTGATTGCAAACATGGAAGTTGCATAAAATACTCAGTGGGAATTTGCCTCCCTACTCTCTGCTGAACACTGAACTGTGAATGTGTGTGAGGCATGGGGGCTTTGAAATGATGGATATAAAGCTTAGTTTCCAGCACAGCTTGCAAATTGTTGTTTAATTTCTTCAGGCTCGCAGCAACATTTCATTCAAACCCTCAGCTTCAGGTTTAATGTGCTTTATTGGCATGACAAATGATTAGTATAATTCATATCGCTAAAAGGTTTGCAGTTTAATTGCATAAAAGGAAAACTTAAATAATGTACGTACTGTAGATAAAGTGAAGTGATTTCTTTTTTATTGTTTTTTCTTAAACTTATAAAACACTTAAAATTATGTGTAGGTTGATTCCCCCCACGCACACACAATTACTAGGGAAAAAATCAATAATTTTCTCTTTCTCTTCCATCTATCTTGTACTTCATGTTTCTGTACATTGAGCATATATTATATGTGTGTTGAGTTAGCTCAGGTCGAGGCCAGATATTTGCTGTTAGTTGTCTGTTAGAAATGTACAATGAAACTGTGTATCGTCCAGGACTGATGATAGTTTTCAGGATGCGATCTGACAGTCTGGGGTTTATGGGACCTCTCTGTCTCTCCTGTCTGTTCTTCTGAATTGATTTGTGTGGATTCTCTCCGCAGGGGTCAGGAACACTGCAGAGAAACTTTTGACTATAAAGTGATGAATGAATCATAGATCTGCCACATAATCACACACACACACACACAAACAAAGTTGGGCCTTTATGTTTTATGGAGACTTTCCACAGGTTTTTATACTGTGCAAACTGTATATTCTATCCCCTTACACTAACCCTACCCATAATAGAAAACCTTCTGGATTTTTACTTTTTCAAACATCATTCTGTATGATTTATAAGCTGTTTTCCTCATGAGGACCAAAAAAAATTCCCCAGAAGGACAAAGATTTTGAATATTGCCATGTCTTTTTCCATAGATTCATGATAATACCATGGTTTTCTTTGTAGTAGCTTTGACTACCATGTAAATACCATTGTAAATTAATATGTAACCTTTTTCTACCAAGGAATTGCAATGATTGCATCATGGTACTGTAACAGTAAATATATATTTAATATAATAAAATATATATAGGTTACGCTTTATTTTAGGTGTCATTGTTACAGTGTAATTGTATATTTAAGTACTGAGTAATAATAATTAACTACATGTACTTACTATAGGGTTAGGGTAGGATTGGGGTTTGTTTGAGGGTTAATTGCATGTAATTATGCAAAATGTACTGTTATTTGTCAGGTAGAGTAAGGGAGCGAGGGCTCAATTGCGAGAAAAAGGTCTTTTATTCAATATATCACAAAATAAAACAAAACACAAACAAAAACTACCCCAAGGGGGAAAACAAGACAGACTTAGACTTGGACTTGGACTAGGACTTGAACTTCGACCTGGACCTGGACTTGGACTTGGACTTGACTTGACTTGACTTGACTGAAGCACACAGCAGGGAAACACACAGTGTACGACGACGAACCAGCACAGAACTGCAAACACAAGGAGAATAAATAGGGAGAGCAAACAAAGCAGGTAACGAGGGAGGACAGGTGGGGAAAATGAATCAATAATCAGGTAACAAGGTGGGCGGGGTTAGACAATCGACAGGAGAGCACATGGCACAAGGAAACACATGACAAGCCATGTGCTCACAACAAACAGGACTAGAACACAAAACGAGACATGAACACGCAGCTAGTGAAAACTCATAAGCCACGTGTTCACACAAAACATAACATGAAAGCACACAGCCAGTGAAAAACTAGCTGTGTGCTACACAGCACAAGACAAGAAAAAACACGCAGACAGAAGAGCGCGCGGCTCGAGCGAACTCGAAACCGCGCGCGCTCACGTGACAAGACAGAGCGCACGAGAACGAGCGAAAGCTCATTCCGTGCGCTCACAAAAGAAAACAAACACGCGGAGCATTGATGTCCGAATCCCGACACAGAACCGAAACCTAACTAGACAGACATGTCGGGATCCAAACACCATGCCCCGCACATATAACAAGGCACATAGACAAGTGAGTGAACCGCACACTCACACAGAGACGAGACAAAACAGGGAGTGTCAGAGCTCTGTCACAAAACCAAGAAATTAACTAGACCGAAGTGACAGAACCCTGACACTACCCCTCCTCCAAGGGACGCCACCTGGCGTCCCAAAGCGGGACATCAAAAACAAGACAGGAACATGACAAGACAACTCACCAGACAATACAAGACAGGAAGATCAAGACACAGAGACAAAGTGGGGAGGGAGGGAGGGAGGGGAGCCAAGTCAGAGCCAGCAGGAACATCTAAAAAGTCAAAAAGAAGGACCAGGGAGGGACGGGCGGGTTGAGCCAGGGAGGCTCAGGCAGATCTGGGGTCATGGCAGAAGACCAGGGTGGAACCGGAGGGACAGACCAGGGAGACTCCAGCGGGTCTGGAATCCTGGCTGAGGGCCAGGGCGGTGCTGGGGGAACTGACCAGGGAGACTCCGGCGGGTCTGGAATCCTGGCTGAGGGCCAGGGCGGTACTGGAGGAACTGACCAGGGAGACTCCGGCGGGTCTGGAATCCTGGCTGAGGGCCAGGGCGGTGCTGGAGGAACTGACCAGGGAGACTCCGGCGGGTCTGGAATCCTGGCTGAGGGCCAGGGTGGTGCCGGAGGGACTGACCAGGGAGACTCCGGCGGGTCTGGAATCCTGGCTGAGGGCCAGGGTGGTGCCGGAGGGACTGACCAGGGAGAATCCGGCGGGACAGGAGTCCCAGCTGAGAGCCAGGACAGTACAGGGGCCTTGGGTGGCGTCGACAGGGCAGGTTGCAAGGGCAGATCCATCAGGGCAGGCGGAGCAGACTGGCCAGACTTGGGAAAGACAGGGATTATAGTGAGGAAGGGAAATCCCACAAATATCACTGCTCCAAAGGATGCACAGTGGGCATAGGACAGACGGATCTCTGGGACGGCCTCCGGGCTGGCTGCGGGCTCTGGGACGGCCTCCGGGCCGGCTGCGGGCTCTGGGACGGCCTCCGGGCCGGCTGCGGGCTCTGGGACGGCCTCCGGGCCGGCTGCGGGCTCCGGGACGGCTGCGGGCTCTGGGACGGCCTCCGGGCCGGCTGCGGGCTCCAGGCCGGCTGCGGGCTCTGGGACGGCCTCCGGGCTGGCTGCGGGCTCTGGGACGGCCTCCGGGCCGGCTGCGGGCTCCAGGCCGGCTGCGGGCTCTGGGACGGCCTCCGGGCTGGCTGCGGGCTCTGGGACGGCCTCCGGGCTGGCTACGGGCTCTGGGACGGCCTCTGGGAGCTTGTCCGAAACCGGCATGACAGGGAGCATGGGTGGCGCCGGCAGGGCAAGGAGCTTGGGTGGCGCCGGCAGGGCAAGGAGCTTGGGTGGCGCCGGCAGGGCAAGGAGCTTGGGTGGCGCCGGCAGGGCAAGGAGCTTGGGTGGCGCCGGCAGGGCAAGGACCCTGGGTGGCGCCGGCAGGGCAAGGAGCCTGGGTGGCGCCGGCAGGGCAAGGAGCCTGGGTGGCGCCGGCAGGGCAAGGAGCCTGGGAATGGCCTCTGGACCCGCAGCAGGCTCTGGGACGACCTCTTGGTCCTGGGGTATGGAGGAAGCCTTCCTCCTTCTCCTCCTCCGTTTCCGAGAGCGAGGTGGTGCTGCAGTCTCTTGGACCTCCACAGGGGGCGCTGCAGCCTCTTGGACCGCCAGTGGGGGCGCTGCAGCCTCTTGGACCGCCAGTGGGGGCGCTGCAGCCTCTTGGACCGCCAGTGGGGGCGCTGCAGCCTCTTGGACTGCCAGTGGGGGCGCTGCAGCCTCTTCAGCCGCCAGTGGGGGCGCTGCAGCCTCTTCAGCCGCCAGTGGGTAGGAGGCAGAACTGTTCTTCCTCCCTCTCCCCGAAGGGGTCATCGGAGGACTGGGGACCTGGCAGTTTGTGAGGTGAATAGGAGGTGGACCAAGAGGTGGAAGGCCACCCTCCTCCCCACGGTTGTATACAAACCCCACAAACTGCCAGAATGAAAGTATCCCCAGCATTCCCATCTCCCAGGCAGGGACAGGCTCATTGAGGCCGTTGTTGAAAATGTCCTTGAGCGCAGTGTTGTTAATATCAAGCCCCTCCGCAGTGATGACAAACTGGTGGGCAAACTCTTTCACTGTAGACACCCCTTGGCGAAGAGAAAAGAGCATGCCATAGCGCTTCATCTTCAGAAAAGTGGAGGGGCAAGCTCTGGGAGATGGAAACAGGAAGATGACCATCTTTCTGCTGAGTCCTCTGATGGCTGGTTCGTTCTGTCAGGTAGAGTAAGGGAGCGAGGGCTCAATTGCGAGAAAAAGGTCTTTTATTCAATATATCACAAAATAAAACAAAACACAAACAAAAACTACCCCAAGGGGGAAAACAAGACAGACTTAGACTTGGACTTGGACTAGGACTTGAACTTCGACCTGGACCTGGACTTGGACTTGGACTTGACTTGACTTGACTTGACTGAAGCACACAGCAGGGAAACACACAGTGTACGACGACGAACCAGCACAGAACTGCAAACACAAGGAGAATAAATAGGGAGAGCAAACAAAGCAGGTAACGAGGGAGGACAGGTGGGGAAAATGAATCAATAATCAGGTAACAAGGTGGGCGGGGTTAGACAATCGACAGGAGAGCACATGGCACAAGGAAACACATGACAAGCCATGTGCTCACAACAAACAGGACTAGAACACAAAACGAGACATGAACACGCAGCTAGTGAAAACTCATAAGCCACGTGTTCACACAAAACATAACATGAAAGCACACAGCCAGTGAAAAACTAGCTGTGTGCTACACAGCACAAGACAAGAAAAAACACGCAGACAGAAGAGCGCGCGGCTCGAGCGAACTCGAAACCGCGCGCGCTCACGTGACAAGACAGAGCGCACGAGAACGAGCGAAAGCTCATTCCGTGCGCTCACAAAAGAAAACAAACACGCGGAGCATTGATGTCCGAATCCCGACACAGAACCGAAACCTAACTAGACAGACATGTCGGGATCCAAACACCATGCCCCGCACATATAACAAGGCACATAGACAAGTGAGTGAACCGCACACTCACACAGAGACGAGACAAAACAGGGAGTGTCAGAGCTCTGTCACAAAACCAAGAAATTAACTAGACCGAAGTGACAGAACCCTGACAGTTATTACTATGGTAAGTACATGTAACATATGTAACAAAGACACTGTAAAATAAAGTGTTACCAAAAGCCTCTAAGTGTTATGCAAAAGCCTCTAAGTGCCATCTGAAATTTCCTTCTAGAATGATAATTTTTATCAAGATTGTATGTTTATGTTCACTTATTTCACATTAATGGCAATTAAAATGACCTATTAATTGCCATTAAAGTGAAATTACTGAAATTAAATATACGAGCTTGTTAAAAATACTCATATTAGAAGAAAATTTCAGATGGCACTTAGAGGCTTTTGCATCTGAAGTCTTCATATATATATATATATATATATATATATATATATATATATATATATATATATATATATATATATATATATATATATGGCAATTAAAACATTTTTAAAACATTATGTGCCATTTTTTAACCTCCTAATTTAGTTTTAAAAGACTTTAAAATATGTCTGGTGACTTTTTTTTTAGAAATCAGGCCCTCACTTACTGTATGTAGTGCAAACAAGTACACACATGCACACATAACATCTAAACTAGGTCTGAATACAGTGCGCCCCGTGGAGAATTGGCCCATTTTGTCCATTCTACAGAAGGCTGATTAGATGCGCTCACATCCTCACTGATGGATATCTCACACACTTTGATGTTTTCTTACCCATCAATCTAATAAGATCAGCAAAAGCTTTTTTTATATCTTCCTGCCTTCTCACTCTTAAAAGGAGAGTGAATGAACATACGGCCATTAAAGGAGATCAATAGGTCAAGCTGTAGTCAGTTTTATGTTGGGGAAGTCAGGTTCATGGCATGTGTGTTGAGAGAACAGTAAATGAACCATGCGTTACTTAAAGTGTCTGTTTTAGTGCTTTTGTCAGCAGTGACCTACATCAACACAAATTTCCAGACGCGTGTACATGCACGTGTGTGTATTTGCGCACACAGATTCTTGTGTTGTCTCTCGACTGCATCTCACTTGAGGGGATTTAAGATCTATCAGATTTAAATTCGACCAAGGCTTGAAAAACTGTACGATTCTTTGAAGTCTAACGAACTAGCAACTTCAAACGACAACACGACTATCGCTTCTGGTCTCAGAAGGAACATTAATTAATTTCCATTTTCATCTGGAAGGATAAATAAATAACTAACACAAAAAGAGGTTTACAACACCAAACATATTGAATCCTGCTAGCGCCATAGCATGTAGCCCAATACGATTTGACATAAGTTCTACTTGTTAATTAGAATATAGGAATGGATGGATGGATGGATGGATGGATGGATGGATGGATGGATGGATGGATGGATGGATCCCCAGAATATCAGCAGTGAACTCCATCTCTAATCAGCGCACAGGGACAAAAATAAATAAATAACCTAAATAAAACGCACATCGGCAAAGCAAACCTGACCTTACCTGACTAGGCTACTGTACAATTTTATAATTGTAATACATTTTTTTTAACATTAAATTGATGTTTGTCGGGTCGTGGAATATCTGAGACAGTTATTTTAGCCTGTGTTTACACTACAATGAGTGATAATCTTTTGTGTGTGTGTCTGTGTTTGCATTTTCTTTAGACTTAACTAACCATGCTTATATTACTCCGTACTAATGAGACTGTGGAAAGATTGGTATAGTTACAAATCTTTTTATTTTATTTTTTAGAGCCAGTACTGTTTGTGTAGGTTTATACTGATCTATGTTTGATACAGAGGGTAATAAATAGGGAAGAAAATAGAGAGATAAAAGTCTTGAGAAACAGAAAGCTTGAAGAAAATGAGAGAGAGAGAGAGAGAGAGAGAGAGAGAGAGAGAGAGAGAGAGAGAGAGAGAGAGATTTAGTTTAAAGTTGACAGCAGCTGCCTTAATTCAATAAAGACGGGAGCTGTGTTGTAAGAAAATGAAAAGTCTTGTAGGGAGTCATTAGGCGATGTGTGGTTGCTGGCATTGACACAATGCCACAGGGAGATGCCAGCCCAGTAGTAATAAAATGAGTGTGTGTGAGAGAGAGAAAGTGCGTATAAGTGGGCGAGGTAAGCAGCCCTCATGTTCTTTCTATCTTCTTCTAAGATTAGACAATATTTTTCTTTGTGTAAATTCAGATATGTTTTACAGAGCAAGGTAATACAAAAACAGAATATATTCGCTTTTTTATTGTTTATTAGCTTATTTATTAGTTTTTCAATTTTTTCTCATAAAACATCCCTCATGAATTAGCAGGTTCTTTAAATAATATTTAAATTATTATATAGCGGTATACAGTATATATCGGCCTTTCTGTTAATTCACCTAATTGTGTTTGCGGTTTATTGGCCAGTTTCTGATTTGCTAGTTAATTAGTTTATTCATTTCCTATGGATCATTAGTTTATTCCCAAAGTCTTTTAATTTTACTGTTTCAAAGGAAAATGGTGCCGGGGAAATTGTGACACCTTTTAATCAGTGTTTAGCTATAGTGTCTAAGATTTTAAATTCTAAATATTTAATAATATTTGTATTTTTTGTTCTTTATTTTTTTCATGAATTTTAAATAATTAAAAAAAAAACTAAATAAACATACATCAGTAAAAACAATATTATTGGAAACATATATTTTAATAATATGTATTCAATTAATAAAATCTTCTTTCATATACTAACATTGAGAATTTGTATTATATGTAAATTCAAATGAAATAGGTCTCACGTCTAGCTTGGGTTTCCCCATACTGCCTTGCTCGCAGCGCGATTTTATTCACGCTGCTAGGCAGTCTGGACACCATGGACCAAATTTTCCCCTGAAAAAGGGAACCAATCACAGAACGGGGAGGGAGCAGCAAGGCGATGATGACACCGAAGCAGTTTGTTTATATCTATGGATCCAACATGGCATCAGACTCGACGTTACCTTCTACTCTCATGTTTATCTTGCACAAACGGTAATATTCGCTAAACGCCATCGTGTACAAATAAATCTTTGACCCATCGTCTTTTTCCTCGTCGAATTTCTGTCACTCTACATACGTCATCTGGTATAATTGAAGCGATTGGCTATGAGCTACATACAGGCGCATTTGATAGACATTCATAGCGCCCAATAAACGGCTCTGGGCATTCGTAAACCACGCCTCAAATACGAGAAAATGAACACGTGGTTCCCAGACCAAGTCTCAAATGAGACTTGGTCTGACGTTAGCCAGGCTATCTCACGTCTTCATTTAAACAATTTTGTCAGTGTTATCAATGTTATATTATAATTTAGCAGTTAAAGCAGTTGTACTCTCAATTTTTTAATGTGTGGGGGCTCTGGATTTTGGGATTGCAGTTGCAACTGCATAAAGCAGTTCACGTTCCTGTGCCCTCCTTCAATTAGACCTAATGTCAACAGCTCACTGCAGCTTGCTGCCAGAGTTCCCTCATTTTGAAGGGCCATGGGAGTGGGTGAGATCCAGACTGCTCTCCAAGAAACAGCGAGCTGTCCTCAGCCTGAATGAGGACTTTGGAGCCCTGCAGGGTAGAGAGCTGGAGCTCATTTCAAGACATCTCTACTTGGACAGTATAGTTTGCTGCCTTCTGACACAGATATATCCACCCACACACTCATACGGTCAGTTCTTTACCGCCAAAGTTCAGTCCCTGAGGTTGGCAGTAATAATAAGCGGCATTGCAGGTGCAGCGTTCTGAACTGGGGGGAAATAAATGAGTGTTTATCCTTGCCATCCTTGCCGCTGAGGGACAGCTGAAAGTTATCATCTTTCCGGAGCTCTCCACAAACTGTCAGAGTTAGAGTCAGAGCGAATGGGTTAAATCACTAGTTCAGTTAAAAATAAAAATGCTGTCTTCATTTTCTCCCATATGACATTGTTTATTTTGTGGAACACAAGATAGTTTCAACTTTTTTGTCCATTTAATTAAAGTCAGTGGAGTCTAAAACAACTTTCGTTGAACAAAAAAAAAGGATGAGTGTGTTCCTTCCATCATGTGTGCGGTGACCTTCGAAGAGTTGTTAATTTATCAGCTGTCTTGAATGCTCCTCTTCATCAGCTGCCTAATGTATGTGTTAAGCATGTGAAGGACATAGACTACTATTCATTATGGCTCATCTCTTACTTCAGCATAATGCCACATTGTGTCAGTGTTATTGATATATGTTGCACTAGAAGCCCAGAGCAATTTCTCTCAGCACTCCTATAGATTAATGATTGTTCAGTTGCTTGGACAGCCCGCAATACACCACAGATTGGCAGTGAAATCCATTGGACGGGTGCGAAGCATTTAATACATATTTGGTACACTATACACACAGTTTAGTAGCATGTAAAAACATACTTTGGAGTTAAACTTCAGTGCTCAAACCTTTCCTTATGATGAGGAATGCACCCATTGACTCTTTTAAAGTTCTACAAATGGGGTTCTCTAAAGCTTTTTAAGTTTATCAGAGAACTCGTTTTGCTCTATCTAAAGGAGTTTCTCCAGAGGTTTCATCCAGTGTGGCAATCTGAAGAACTCCATATAAGAATCGTTTTATATTTACTATCATTTTCTGGCCACAAAATTCTTGTTTATTGCTTTCTATTCTGGTGTATATGAATACTGAATAATATTTCTGACAAATAAAACATTTGCATGAAATATTGCCTTAAATTGTGTTGTTAAATTTATATTACATGCGTGTCTTAAGTAAATTACATCAGGTTTTGGTCAGAATTGTCATTCAGAATCCCAAATGTTTCTAAATTTAGCTACATGCCTTGTGTAGCTTTGTATTGCATTCACAGCTTTACCACTTAACAAACAGTAGAGCGTTGGCGCTTGCAACGCCAAGGTAATGGGTTCGATTCCCAGGGAAAGCAAGAACTGATAAGAATATAAATGTGTACCTTGAAATGCAATGTTAGTCGCTTTGGATAAAAGCGTCTGCCAAATGAAAAGATGTAAATGTAAACTTGTCCTACACCCTTCTGAATGGGGTTCAAACCAGCGTCATCCAGCATGAGCTTAGGGCCAGAAGAGTGAGGTTCACCTGCACTGGCCCACGTTACACTCGCCCCTCTAAACCTCATTGGTATAACATCACGACACCAATTTATTTAGTTTTACTCTCACTGCTCCAGGCGGGATTGGACTCTGCATCAACCGGCATTGGAGGCGGGTGTACTAACAAAGATGCTAAATACTGCTGCCTCTAGCATCGGTTTCTAGTGCGCCTCTTGAGGTCACGGAGGTCTTATTAGATGGCCTCCATTACATCTCACCCCCCATAACCTCACTCAATTCAGCATCGACCGGCATTGGAACCTGCTTCCACTAACAAGGACACTGAAGACCGCAGTCTCTAGTGTCAGTCGGTCAGTCAGTGTTGCTTCCCCAAAGCTGGCGCATCCCGTTTGCATAATAGTTTAATTCTTGATGCATCCGTTGAGCTGCAACAATGGAGAACTTGAAGGGGTATGTAGAAACAAGGTCAACATAAGAAACTACTGATACCACAACAATTCAAGAGCTAAAAGAGACAGAATGAGTGAGTGAGAGAAATGTCAAGTTGGTAAAGGGAGAAAGACATATACAAAAGGGGCGGATATGGGGGTCAGCGGGTTGACTGTGAGTAAGGTCTCCAAGTCCTTCTTGATTATTTTTTTATTGAACATGTTCTCCTTTCACCCTTCCTTCTTATATATGCTATCAATTAAGCCTAAGCAAGTTTATGTGTGTCCTGGCATGTGTCTATTTGCCTTTGTCTTCTGATCAAACTGCAGGCTCAGACCTAATTGGGTCTGTTTGTCTTTGCTTCACTGAGTGTGAGCCAGTTAATTGGTCTACATCCTTTGAGGCTCATCGATTGGTCAGTCCAGTTATCCAGTTATAGGCTTTGTGATGAAGGTGTGGGAGGAACCACTTGATCTTTCTATGCCGTGATTGGCCGATAGGCGTCCACTTTGATGTGAGAGCTCAAAAAAAAAAAAAAAAAGGCTTTCATCCCTCCTATCGCCTCACACCAGACCTGGACACAGCACTTTTACTTAGAAACCAACCTTTCACCATCATGCCCCGGGTCTGACATACCTGCAATTACGGACACACACATGCAGCAGTCTTGACCTTCATTCTGAGCTGCAAATATGGCGGCAAATGCGGGGCATCTGGGGGTTAGGGAGGGTTTTCAGAGCTCCGGGTTGATTTTAAACCTTGGCTTTGAACAGCCCTCCAGACTCATGCAGACAAACTCCAGCTGGAACTCAGCAACTACACTGAGATTAAAGATCTAACTGCTCGAACAGAACACAGTATTAGACATATGAGGATGTGGGCTGGGTTAAATACAGGCTATTAGAATATCGCTTGGTATTTTTGTCAGCTGCAAGGTCCAGATTGTGCTGATCGTCGGAAAAGTAATGGCATTTTGAGATGATAGTGGATGGAAGGAGGAGGAGATGTGCTGCAGATATGCAGAATTCATCAAATGACTGTGTGCTTCATCTATCTCCCTCTCTTTTTTTCTTTCTCCAGGGCAGGACCGCAGTGAAGCAGCTCTGATAAAGCGTTTTAAGGGGGATGGTGTTCGCTACAAGGCCAAACTCATCGGGATAGATGAGGTCACCGCCGCAAGAGGAGACAAACTCTGTCAGGACTCGATGATGAAACTCAAGGTGTGTTTGTGTTGGTTGCTTTCTATACATTTTTGTATTTATTTATGCTGTTGGTGTTTCTGTATATTGGTCAATGACATGGTTTAATTTTGTCTACTAATTTATTCAAAAATACATTAAAAATGTATTTGAATTCATACATACAATGACTAGAATACAGATCTTCTAATCTCTCTACTGTTATTCTTTAGTTAAAATAGAATATTTGACCAAAACTTAATTTCAGTGCTCATTAACACTTTTGTCTTCCAAATCAGTCATGTGGTGTGACCAACATAAAACAGGAAATTATATCATAGAGAGGGCCCTGCAGAGCCGTAAACTGTGTGTCAATAAGTATCTTAAAATATCAGATAATTTGAGTTTTTTAAGACAAGTTAAAGGTCCCATGACATGAAATTTTCACTTTCTGGGTTTTTTTAACATTAATATGACTTCCCCTAGCCTGTATATGGTCCCCAAGTTTCTAGAAATTTTAATCGGTGTAAATCGAGCTTTTGCTATCTTTCTCTGCCTTTGAGAAAATGGACGCTCAACCGCGCTGATCTTGAATCTCCTCCTTATGACGTTATAAGGAGGAATGTTACCTCCCCTGTCTCTGCTTTGCCCGCCCAGAGAATATTTTCCACCCATGAGAAAATGCGATAGGAAGTAGGAACGCGCGCGCGCGATTTTAGTTTGTCCACGGGAGATATAATGGCTTTTGAGCGAGCGAAGCATAATAATTGCTCAATAATTGGATGTACAAATGAACACCGAAGGGTTAATACAGAGCTGGGCTTGCTGAACGTCTGAAACTAAAGTCTGGATCAGTACCAACTCTCTTTGGCTCAGCTAACATTACACACCTCGGACAAGCAAGTCAACTAATAATACAAGTTGTTGCTTTACTGTTTATGGTTACCTAGCTTGTTACACGTAGAATGTGGCTGTAACATTAGCTATGCAGTTACTTGCGCTAATGTAAAGTTAGATAGCATCAAGTATGTGTGTGAATACACACACTGTAACGCGAGTGTTGTACACTTCTTTGTTATTTGGATAGCGTTTTCCTGTTGGTTATACGGCGTGCGCGATATCCGCATTTCAAGATTGCAGAGCTTGATGTAATTGTAATAAGATAAATTACAGATGTTACAGATCTCTCGTGAAAAGGCAACAGTAGGTTAGCATTAGCTACATGATAATAACTAAACCATCCGAATAAAGTCCAGACATAATATTTTAAACTAAGCATTCGGAAACGTCCTGCTGGAGCTGCTGAGTTGCAACTTCTTCAACCGTTGCTTCTCCATCTGGATCAGATTCTGGGTCAAACTGAAATGCTTGAACGACTGCGTGTCTCCTTGCCATTGCAATATATCCAATGTAAACATGCATGGTCTACCGTTGCCGCAGATGGTCAAGGCCACACCCACCCTCCACCTTACGCCGCCTATCTCCTCCTCATTAACATTTAAAGCTACAGACACCGAAACGGCCCGTCTGAAGGAAGCTCATTCTGGGACTGGCTTATAGTGGCTATAATTCTGCACCGAGCCTGAATTTTTGGAAAGAGATTTCAGATACAGTACTAGGGACCACTAAGGCCTATATTAAAGCCTACAAAAAGTAGCATGTCATGGGACCTTTAAGGTTAGTTCAGGTTATAAAATGTCATGTGATGCGACTATAAACATTTTCAAAAATATTGAATTAGATGTCACAAAACATTTATTTTGTAAATGTCTTTAATTGGAAAGAAAGTATTCATATAAAATCTTTCAGGTAGTATTTATAATTACATTTATTTAAAAACTAATAATAAAATACCTTTGGCAGTCCTTGTGTAAATAGGTTTTTAAAGGTGTAACTTCAATAGCTTAATAAATAAATAAAACACATCCATCAGATTGGGTAATAAGCCGTGTGAACAGCAGAGGTCACACTACTGTGTTGTCTCTAGTTTTTGCTACAAGCCTTGTGAAGCATTGTATTGCATGCACAGCGTTACCACTTAGCAAACTGAGCAATTATCACCAACTTGAAATGCCCACCCTTCCTCTCAAAAGAAGTATAACTGGCCCTACTCGCACCCCTCTGAATGGGGTTCAAACCAGCGTCATCCAGCATGAGGCTTTGTCTACATGAGCTTGGGCCACAAGAGTGAGGTTTACCTGCACTGGCCCACGTTACACTCGCCCCTCTAAACCTCATTGCTATAACATCACGACACCAATTTATTTCGTTTTACTCTCACTGCTCCAAGCAGGCATTGGAGGCGGGGTTGCTCTGTTTGTGTATAGATGAAGACTTTCCAGAAATCAGTGTATTTTGTAGTTTTTTGTACATTCACCATAAATCGCACCCCTTTTCACCAGTGTGTTTGAGAGAGAGGGTAATTTCGCCATCCGATTTGCATGTTGGTCTGATTGGAATGTCCAGACTGTTATTGATCAGAGCTGTTTACCTCTCACTCATCCAGACACATAATCTATACTCATATTCCCACAATCCTCCACTCCTTAGCAAACAAACAAGTCCCATGGTGTCATTTTTTTATCCTTTTATTCCTCTCTCATACTCTTTATGTCTCTCTGGTAAGGAGAGTTTCAACAACAGTTTGACTTGAGTGATTTCATATAATCCCCATCCTCTCTTGATAATCAGCTATAAAAACTTTCTTAACATCACATCCAGCATCTGTCCAGCTTTTCCTACAGACGATGCTCTGCAAACAGACCTCTTATATTTCACATCTGCATCTCTTCTTCACTCCAGCAGCACTTATATGCACACACTCCCACTTCTGAGTTTGAAATGTCAGAGCTTGTGCTGTTTCCACCATGCTACTACTGGCATTAGAAAGGCTCATTCATCATCCCGCCAGCACATATGGATAGGCATAATGGTGTGCTAAGATACATCACAAGACTGACGGATGCTTCTCCCTGCGCACTCGAAAGGGAGATCAAGAAACGGGCTCATCTTATTGGCTAGGACAGATTACGGTCCTGGAAGAATCGAGGGCTCCAGCATCTTGAAAGAATGCCCACACCCACCCCAAACACAGACCTTGGATTGGATTGGACATATGACGCAAGCTTGATTTAAAAAACATTTTTGGCTTTGGCTTAAGATAATTGCAACTTTATATTTTGCAAGTTTGACTTGACAAGTTGCTTATAAAAATGTATTTAAAAAGAGTTCCAGGTGTGATATCTTCTTATCAGAGTGACGGATTCTGGCAAAGGCGACGAATCCGCTCTAACCGACGTACAACCATCCGGGGTGGGACTTTTCTCTCTATGGTGCTCTTAGATTCTCTATTGGTCTTTTGCAGCAGTTTTACTAAAGGATGCCACTTTTAGTTCCTCCCACCCTTCTTGTTGAAAATGAATTGTGTCCATTGTGAGTTGTGTGTGGGTGCACAGTACAGATTAATCATGTCCGTGAATTACCAAATAAAATTCATTGCTGTTTGGTTTATTGAAAAAGTGCAAGATGTACTAATACATTCAAACCTGTGTTAAAAGGATAGTTCTGTAATCATTTGCTCACCCTCGTGTTGTTCCAAACCCGTTAGACTTTGTTTAATCTTAAAAACACAAATTAAGATATTTTAAAGAAACCTGGCCTTCGAAAGGCATTCTCTCTTATAGCATGTACCTGTACACTGTCTAAAAACTTTTTTTTTCGCGATTTGAGCCACTTGGTTTTAAATCTGTATCCGTGTATGATAACGGGCCACACTCATATCTCATTCACATAGGGGGAGATAAATGATATTTTAATATTTAAATATGTTTTTAAATAGTTCCTTGTGTCTGCATATAGAATGGCATACTGCAGTAATAACAGTTGAACACAGTGTTGACCAATTGTGCAAACCACTGGACAGTACCAAGTGGATTCATTTATTTGCTGGAAGCGCAGACCAGTTTCGTCCATGGTTTCGATTGGGTAGTGCAGTCCTGTTCACACTTTACACTGATAATGCAGTTTAATTTGCTAATTCGTTGCTCTTTGTTCTCAAAACAATGGCTTATTGAGAATACATTACCATAAGAAATGTGGTTTGTGCATATACATTTTGGGATTTATGTCTAGTTTTGAATGACCATAGTTATGGCATCCATCAGTATAGGGGATAAAAACCCAGATGTCTTCAATCTCTCTAAACCAGCACATATAGAACCTCCAGCCAGAAATTGTTGAAAACATGGAGAAACTGAATCAATTTCTTTACATAACCGCTAATGCTCCCCAAGGATTGCAGCAAGTAGCGAAAGCTGCCGTTCCCTGCTCTGTTCCTGTTTTATCTTCAATTCGTCTTTTCTCATGTTTCTGTTTTCATCTTCTTGTCTGCAGGGAATCGCAGCCTCTGCGCGGTCTAAAGGAGAACACAAACAGAAAGTTTTTCTCACTGTGTCCTTTGGAGGGATCAAGATCTTCGATGAGAAGTCGGGGGTGAGTCGGGGGAGTGGTTGGGAGTCGGGGACAGTGGGAATTGTGTCCTGTCACTATCCATGATCCTTTGAAGCAAGTGTCTGAGCCATGAATACAAATCCTCAGATGCCTAACCTGGTTTCTGTTTGTTTTATCTACAAAAATGAAATTTTGTGTTTTTCATTACTTTGGCGATGTGTTGTAGTTAATATCTAGCTGACATTTGTTTTATTTTACTCTCATCGATTGACGAATGACAGGAAAGTGCTATAAAGTAGGCTAGTCGGCATCAGTAAAAACCACAGTACAATGGGAGAGCTAATTGCAACAACAAACACAAGATGAGCCAAAATGTCAGATTCAAAGACAAATGATTCTTCAGAAGTTGTTCTTTTTCATGAGTCAATCAATAGTCTCGAATTAGCGATTTGAATTGGACTAAAGACCTGTTCACACCAAAAACTATGACTATAAATATATAAACTATATGTTAGCATTCACAATTCATGATAACGTTATGTTTATTATATCTGTGTGCTGCAGTTATGCTGGCTGCTGCTTTAAATGCTTGAACTCTTATCTTTTTTTATCTTTTTTTATGTTCTGAAACTGATTCCAACAATATTGTTCTTCTGTGTCATTTTTGTTATAACTGTTGTGTGGACTTTTTCATAATAGAATGTTTAGTTAGTTATCAGGATTGATGAGAACAACCCTTAAGTCAGTGAATCGAAATTCGTTCATAAGTGTTTACGTCATTTCTTGGTTACGTCTCATTTGGAATTTACTGGATCTCTCAATGAGATATTTTAGGTTTGTGAAACTTATGTAAGTCTGCTTACTGACTGATTGTTCAAATAACAATGTGTAATTAACTCTTTCCTGACCATTGATGGAAATTTACATCATTTATGAGACAACGCTTCCCAGACACTGATGGAATTTTCCGGTTTTCCGTGTTTTCACTGTTATGGTAGGGGGCGCTATTACGCATCTTCTGAAAGATTTTTTTTATTTTATTTTTGTTTCAAAAATGCTGCGAGGGAAAGAGTTAATATATATATATATATATATATATATATATATATATATATATATATATATATAATTACACAAATATTATTGATCATTGTTTAATGTAAGAGGTACAACTGAAAGGTGAATCAACATTTGTTCGGGAGTTAATAGCCATATTTCTTATTAAACTGTCTGAAATATTCTTTAAAATCAGCAATATTTAAATGGCAAAAATACAGTGGGGATTACTAGAGTGACAGCATTAATCTAAAAGATTGTAATTTAACCAAATATAAACCAGTGTGGAAATAATTGTTACGCAGCTTCGGTCTGTAACCATCTGAAATGTGCACAGAACTCAAAATGTCTTTTTGCACTAAAGTATAAGTGCCAATTATTTCACAGACATAACTGAGAAAACAAAGCAGATGTACAGTTATACTCGTGGACATTTAAAGTCTAGTCCTCATGGCTCTTCAGGAGGCCCCTTATTTTCTAAGCCTCAAAAGTTTGGTTCTGTGTGCTAGTGTGCTGTTGCTCAGGCTCGAGTCTGCTGTACGTCGGGCGGGCGGTTAGGCCATCCTTTGGGAGAGGTAAGCCTGTGTTAATGATGCGTTTTAAAGAGAGGAGCGCTCTCTGGGGAAATCAGAGAAGCCTAATTGAACAGACTTCTTAGAATAGAACGACCGTAGCTTTACAAGACCCATCTGCAGGGCCCGACTCCATCTTGATGGAGAGTAAATGGCAATAACAGCCAGTGAATCACACCTGAGCTAGTTATAAACGGAGGGAATAATGCGTATTTATGAAGTATCAGACCAGATCACGTACACCTAAGTGCTGCAACACAGAAGAAGAGTTTGAAAGGAGTTCACTCCATAGTTATTAATTTGCCTTTTTCTTTTTTGTTGTGACATGCCATTAAGCCCTTTTGGTTTGAAACCAGTTTGGACATTGTTTTTTTTTTTTTTTTTAAAGATGGAGCAAATCCCAAAGAGTGTTTTTGTAATTGGTTTCATTAGTCCCACATTGATTTACAATGTTTTTATTTACAGCATTTCACAGAGGTGTAAACAGCATACTTTATCATTTTAATTTGTTTTTTGATGATATTGTCATGTAAATGTTCTTTTTACATTTGCTTAACATAACTTATTAACATACTTAACATACTTATGTGATGTCAGTCTTTTTATACCACAAAATGAAAAAGTATTTTCAACGTTTGTCATATCAGTGTTGCTAGAAACATACATAAGACACATAAGGCAATCAATGAAATGTCATGCGTAATGCTGCAGTATAAAGTTCAGTATCACTGTTGATATTAGTTAGTGAAACTATTTTCTACATAAAGTGGGTTGCCCCTTCACGGTGGCCACAGTTTAAGATCACATGACCAGCTGTGGCTTTGCAATTTAGTTAGTACTTCCAACATTTGTCAAAATGTTGCTAGAAACATTCATTCATTCTATAGAAGACTGAAAAATGTTGTGCAATGCTACATCCACACAGGTGTCAGTATAAATTTCAGTTCACTGTTGTAGTTAGTCAGTCTAACAATAAGGTACACTTTCCACTAAAAATGTTTTACACCTAAAGAAATTAGAAGTTATTTTAATGTTTAACATGATGTAGACAAGCCAAAAAAAAAAGAAGGTGTTCTATTATATAAGGTAGGGCTTCCCTTCATAGTGGCCGCCATGTTGTGATCACATGACCAGATAGCCTATGGCTGAATCCGAAATCGCCCCCTAAACCCTCAATCACAATTCCCTAGATTAGTCCACTAATACAGTTCACTTAAATGAATGAATGACAACTAGTGAGTGAATTCGGACAGCCGTTGAGTGTGCATTGAATGTACACTCGTTATTGGGATTGAATGAGTGCACCCCAGGCCCGGAGTGGGTAATCGGGAGAATCGGGAGTATTCCCGGTGGGCCGCTTCACTTTTGGGCCGGTCGAGGATTTTTTTTTTTTTTTTTTTTTTTTTACATTTCAATGTCACATTATACGGTGGCCCAGTAGTGCACAACACAACGAAATGTAAAAAGGAAACATAAGTTCACAACACAACGAAATAAAGCCACAACACAACGGAAACAAGCCACAACACAACGGAAAATCCACAACACACCGAAATAAAGCCACAACACAACGGAAACAAGCCACAACACAACGAAAAATCCACAACACAACGGAAATAAGCCACAACACAACGGAAAATCTACAACACAACGAAATAAAGCCACAACACAACGGAAATGCTCCCGACCACTTGAGGGCTCTCGGAGCCCAGTAAAGTTAGTTTTCCAAGTCATTGTTCTATAGAGTCAGCAGTCTTAATATATAAATACCACGATAAGTTTTAACAGTGTATATCAACATTACTTCAAAATAACCTACATGAATTATAGCTGCGTATTTGATTTATACTCGAGAATGCTTGGACGCGCTACCACAGCGCATGATCGTCAGGGAACGTCTGGCAATTCCACCAAGTGGTTAAAACGTATAATTTATTATAATATAATTTGATAAATAAAAATAAAAACCATTTGGTGAAATTGGAAGGAATTGGCACAATTCCACATATAATAAGTCAGTCTGGTCACTAGGAACATGATAAAAGAAAAAAAAAACTTTTACAGAAATTTCCTAAAAAAAAAAAAAATGTTAATTACTGTAAATACATGAAGGGTATTGGAAAAAAGTCATTATTAAGTCATTATAAAAGTCTTATTAAGTCAGTCTACTATCAAATACAATCAAGCTTTGGATTTTGAACATGTCTGTTTTTGAATGTTAAAAGTAATTTTAATTAAAACAAATTATACGTTTTAACAACTTGGAGGAATTGGCAGACGTTCCCTCAGGGATAATGCGCCGTGGTAGCGCGTCAAAGCATTCTAGAGTATAAATATGCAGCTATAATGCACGTAGGTGATTTTGAATTAATAAATGTCGATAAACAATGGTTAGCTACATACTGTTAAAACTAATCGTGGTGTTGATATATTTTTATAGACTGCTGACTCTCTAATGAACAATGGCTTGGAAAACTAACTTTACTGGGCTCCGAGAGCCCTCTAGTGGTCGGGAGCATTTCCGTTGTGTTGTGGCTTTATTTCGTTGTGTTGTAGATTTTCCGTTGTGTTGTGGCTTTATTTCGTTGTGTTGTGGATTTTCCGTTGTGTTGTGGCTTGTTTCCGTTGTGTTGTGGCTTAATTTCGTTGTGTTGTGAACTTATGTTTGCTTTTTACATTTCGTTGTGTTGTGCACTACTGGGCCACCGTAACATTAGGATACACACGTTCCGCATTCTGCCACCACAGCGCGCAACTCAGCATGGGTTGTACCATGTGAGGGAGTTCTCCCCTCCCCTCCTATAGAAATGGTTGGGTCCATAGCCCGTCTTTTCAAAACGTTTTCTCAGGGAGGCTACCGCGGCTCCGCCGGCGCCTACTGATAGCTGGGCCGGCCGTAACGGTACGCGTCAGGGAGGATGGATGGGAGGAAGAGGCCAGGAGGTAGGTTATGGAAGCTTTGTTTCCGCCACAGAATAAAACATTTTAAAAGATAATAGCGACTTTTTATCTCGAGTTTACATCTCGCAATTCTGACTTTTTTTCTCAGAATTGCCTGAAATAAAGTCGCAATTGCGTGTTAAAAAGTCAGAATTGTGAGATATAAAGTCAGAATTGCCTGAAATAAAGTTGCAATTGCGTGTTATAAAGAATTGTGAGATATAGAGTCAGAATTGCGTGATATAAAGTCGCAATTGCTTCTTATAAAGTCAGAATTGCAAGATATAAAATCAGAACTGCCTGAAATAAAGTCGCAATTGCTTATAAAGTCAGAACTGCAAGATATAGAGTCAGAATTGTGTGATATAAAGTCATAAAACGTGTTATAAAGTCACAATTGCGAAATATAAAGTCAGAATTGTGTGATATAAAGTCGCAATTGCTTATAAAGTCAGAACTGCCAGATATAGTCAGAATTGTGTGATATAAAATCATAAAACGTGTTATAAAGTCAGAATTGCAAATTATAAAGTGAGAATTGTGTGAAATAAAGTCGCAATTGCTTATAAAATCAGAACTGCAAGATATAAAGTCAGAATTGTGTGATATAAAGTAGCAATTGCGTGTTATAAAGTCAGAATTGCGAAATATAAAGTCAGAATTGCGAAATATAAAGTCAGAATTGCGAAATATAACGTCAGAATTGTGTGAAAAAGTTGCAATTGCTTCTTATGCTTCTTATAAAGTCTAAGTGAATTATTATTTAACCTTTACATTATTTGTTAACCCATGGTATTAATACAAACTACACAATAGTAAGAGCTGAACTGTTGCTTCATTTATCCAATTTTAAAAAAGTGCTAATTTGGAATTCCACCATGGAAAAAGTGGGCCGGTCTTGGGCCTGAAACTCCCGGGCTGAAAAGTGGCCCCACTCCGGCCCTGGTGCACCCAATAACGTCCACTAGGGTTTCAGACGCCACTACAAATGGATGTAATAATGCCCTATATGAGGGTATAGGGGGCGATTTCGGATTCAATCTATGTCTTTGGAATTCTATCAAGTTATTACACAAACACAAACTGCAGATGAACTTATCTCAAACTCTTGAGTTTGGTTTGTTGCCCACCAGTCAACTGCGATAGCATTGTGTGAACTGGTGGGGGCAGTAGAGAGACCAATATTGTCATTTTACTCTGATCTGATCTAAACTGATCTAAAGAAACTTAAGAGCTGGGGAAAAAAAATTGGTTCTATGATCTGTCACCACTTTTTCAGAGTTAAATTATATTTTAGCAGAAAATCTAGATGCAAATTCACATCGATTGTATTTTATAGAGAACAGGCTGATTAATCTTTGTTCAGGGTTGGGTGTTGCACCGATGAGGGCCGGTGACAAATGAGAGGTTACTATGTGAGCACAGTTGTGCTCTGTTGACATGGCGCCAGGAGGTGACCTACATGACAAGGTTTTAATCTGTCATTGATGCGTCTGATCTATTAGCACCATGACCTATTGTTCTCTTTTGTGAGTGTGTATGTGTCTGAGTGTGTATGTGTTTAAGTATCACACTACAGTTGCATCATTACACAGCATTTATCAAGTTGTTCTGCTGTAAGTTTAGCTCTGACACTAGTGCAGCAATGGTGTTTCATTCTATACCGGCCATGAAACAGAATTTTGGTAGTTTAAAGGGGATAGTTCACCCAAAAACGAGAATTCTGTCATCATTTACTCACCCTCAAGTTGTTCCAAACCTGTATTTTTGTAATTCCAAATCTGTATTTTTTTTTCTTCTGCTGAACTCAAAAGAAGATACTTTGAAGAATGTCATTAATCAAACAGTAGATGCACCCCATTAACATCCATAGTATGGAAAAACATATAATGGAAGTCAATGGGGTCCATCAACTGTTTGGTTACATTTCTCAATGTTCCAAGGAAGAAAAAAGTTGTACAGATTCTTGGAATAACGCGAGGGTGAGTAAATGATGACAGCCTTTTTTCTTTTTGAGTGAACTATTCCTTTAAATCTGTGAGGGTCACACTATCATTCTTTCGTTTTACTTTGGCGACTTTCTAATTTAGACCCTGAGACTGGGCCAATTCAATGAGCCGGATTGATGCTCTGTCCTTTCTATTACAGAGTATTATAGTGTTTGCAGTGGTATTCTCAGGGTTTAGAGATGTTATTGAGTAATAGAGGTGTGTGTGAGAGAGAGAGAGAGAGAGAGAAAGAGAGAGAGAGAGAGAGAGAATGAGAGTGTTGCAGTCCGGGTTGTTGATCACACTGATGGTTTATAAGGGAAGATGACTGGACCATGTCACAGTGGCTGTGCTGGAAGTCATTCGATTTTAGATGTGCTCTCTGCTTCTGCAGACAAAGCTATACTTCATATGTACCACTTTTTATCGCTGTCTCTTTCTGTAGCTCATTTCATTCCACTTACTGACATAAGCTCCCCCTCATGTCTTCTCTTTTTCTACCATTTTGAATTGTCAGCATTGTTTGCATAATAGTTTGGATGCCCAAATAAAATACAGTTTTTCCCATCTGAACAATTTAAATGGTATTATGGATTGTCACAATATGATGTGGTGTGTAGGACTTCAACAAGATGCTTAAAAAAATAATCATATACTATATATATATATATATATATATATATATATATATATATATATATATATATATATATATATATATAAAATACAGTATAATTTCTTTTTATAAGTATAGCTACTTTTATTATCCAAACAATAATAATAATAATGCATTTAATATTGTTTTTATTTTATTTTTTATTAGACTTTTGGACCTTACTTTTTTTTTTTGTCTTTCCAACTAATCTAAATCAAAATCATTTTATTTGCCCATCTTCTGCGTGTGCTAAGTAGACATATAGATGTGGTGCACATTAGAAACTGAGGACTGAGACTGCACAACAGAGACTATTATGTTATGAAGAGAGAATAAAATAAGGAAGAGACAAAGGATGAGCAAGCCAGTGTGAGAAAAAAACGAAAATGGTAGAAGAAAGAGAGACAGAAACCACTGGACAACTCCCTTTAGGATTCAGCAGCTTTCCTCACTGTGTAGTTGTTCCAGCTTCATCTGCCTGTCCTCCATCTTTTCCTCCTTGGCATTGGCTCCCCCCTCCAGGCCCTCCTCTGATGAAGAGGAGCTGCTTCCTGATTTCATTATGGTGACTCAGTGGACAACCGTGTGCGGCACTGTGACTCGGCTAATCGTATTGTTGTCCTGCCGTCTGAAGGCCTGCCAAGACCAGCCACTCGTATTATTAACTCTCCCACAAAGAGGGAGACCAGATCGGAAGCAGAAACCAGGGAGATCCTCCAGCTAGCCCACTGCCCACCTCCAGCTCCTCCTCAGTTAGGACCGCAGGCGTCTCTACAACAGCAAAGCCTTTAATACCTGAAAGATATTCCTTAGCATTCTCATTCATCTTAGTGGCAGTTGCTCGGCTCGGTTTCAAAACTAAGAGAGTTGTCTTGCTATCTACTGCTTACACGAGCAGCCACCTTCTGGGGAAGTGTCCTGACTGAAATGAAATCTCATAAGTGAATGATTTGGTATGCTCTACTTAGCAGGCAACACCATACATCACAGCGCTCCCCACGTATTGTGTATGACATTTCAGATTTTATTTGATTGGCTGCATCCAAATATGCATACTTCCCTAGTATATAGCAGGCTAAAAACAATAGCCTATGTAAAGAGAGTAGTATGCATTCATACTACACACATTCATACTATATAGAACATACTTTTTTTAAAGATCACAAAGTAATAAAGCTGTGTCCCAATTCAGAAGCTGCATTCTTCAAAGGAAATGGAAAAGTCCACGCCTTCCATAATGTAGCACACACAAATATAAGGCAATATAATCCTTTTTAATACGATTGTTATGGCTAACTATTTTTTAGACATTTTGCATTTTTTGGTGTTGAATTGTAAGTAGGCTATGTTTTCAACCTTTGCCTAGCTTTATCAAGAATGCTTTTCTTTATGAATTAAACGTGTAAAGCTATCTTAGAAATCGCAGAAAGGACTTCTGACATCTGGTACCTGCTGTATGTTCTCTTGCCCCCACAAAGCGCATTTGGGAATATGGTTTGTGAATGTTTCAGAATGACTCCAACCTCTCATATCAAATGTGTCTAAGATGTCCAATTTGGTTCCCAGATTCAGTCTTCATATACTGTATAGTTTCATAAGTCACAAATAGTATGCAGGGAGAGTAATCTTTGATTCTGTACCACTGATTTGCATAGAAATGAGATCTGACCCACTCAATAGAGTAGTCTAATGCATGCAAAAAGCAGCTGTTGGTATAAATGACTATAACTGTTCCACTTACTCTAATATCATTAGACAGAATGAGTGTGTGTGTGTGTGTGTGTGTGTGTGTGTGTGTGTGTGTGTGTGTGTGTGTGTGTGTGTGTGTGTGTGTGTGTGTGTGTGTGTGTGTGTGTGTGTGTGTGTGTGTGTGTGTGTGTGTGTGTGTGTGTGTGTGTGTGTGTGTGTGTGTGTGTGTGGTAAAGATGAGAATGCATATGGAGTGAGGGCAAGTAAAATGAGCTAAGTGTCTCTATAAAAAATGATAATTTAAAAGTAGGGCTGTGAATTTAATGCATTAATTTGGTGTGGTTAATAAAATAATGTAAAAAAGAAAAGAAAAATATATTTATAGTTACAGTAATTTAATATTTAATACTATTAATTTTACTAAAAATGTCAAGAGAAATAAAATATATTCCATTCTTTGTTATCAACAACATTAAGTGCATTAAACATTACATTACGCCTAGGTTTCACAGACTGGGGTTTGTGAAGGAACTGCAGGGGGTTTGTGAGTTTAATAAAAGCTAATAATTAAATAAATCAGACAAATTGTAAATTAAAATAATAACAAAAAATTATAAATATGTGTTTGAAAGACAAAAGCCTTCAAAAGACATGGCAATACATTGTTAAATTACTTAATTAAATGAATTAAATGTGTTCGTCACGAGTTGATTAGATATGCAATGTTGAGAAAACACTGTTTTTTTTTATTATTATTATTATTATTATTTTGTTTTATTCCTGTGGTCAAATGCTTTGTGGCTCTCAATTTACCATGCAATATAGTCTTCTGACTAGTGGCTGGTCTGTGTGTCCAATTTCACAAAACTAGAAGGCTTTCTGAAGGCATAAGTGACATGCTTTTTTAGAAAGGAAAATTTTAAACACTATAAGAAGAATTAGGGAGTGTCTGAATAATATATAACCATGTAATCAATAAAAAGCAACTAGTCTGATTACTAGTATTTGAAAATCTAATATAATCTAATTACAAGTACTTCATTTTTGGAATCTGATTGCGTAATCCAGATTACATGTAATCAGTTACTACCCAGCACTGGATATATGTGATTAATTCCATTAGTTAATCAGCAATTCATTTGGCATTAATACTATTTGTAATTCATTTTAATTGATTAACAGATATCAATTCTTGATATTTTGAAGATATATTTGAGTAAGAGGAGTCCCAGAGCTCCTGCTGGTACAGTAGAGCAGGTTGGCACTAACAGCATGAGATAAAATTCTTCATTCTAATGGCATTTCAAGTCCATTTTGCGCTGTCAAGAGTTATTAGTCTCTGCACCTAGTGTCTCTCTCTCTCTTTTCCTGCCCATATGCTGCGTTTTCCCAGAGGCGTCTATGGGCGGCTCATTTCTGAAGTTCCTTTCCAATCCCGCTCTCAGAGGAGTCATTTTGGCTGCCCACCCGCTAGCTTGTCCACCCTTGATCGAGTGTGTGTGGGTGTGTTTGTGTGAATGTATGTGTGTTGGCACCAGTGGCATTTTTGATTAAACTCAGTTCTCTCCTTACTAATTACCCTTCTCTCAGGCCCAGTCGCTATATAGTTGTGCAGTTTCTCTTGCTCTTTCTTTCTAATCAAAGACCTGGAACACTCATCATTGCAATGGCAGCTGCTAATTAGTGGATACCTGGCGCCGTGGCAACAGCAGGTTTGGGGGGTGGGGGTGGGGGGTGGAGGGCGAGTCAAGGCTGGTTGATGGGAATAATGACACCGTGTCTCCATGTCTAGCTCCCACACTGAGGTGATTAAATATGGACACACACTACACCGCAAAGCATGTTTTAATATAATGATCGGACTCCGACATGGTGACATGGAACATGTAGAATAACTTTAATCATACCGTTTTATGTTGTATTTGAGGCAGGTATGTCTAACTGTGAAAGGGAGGTCAAAAAAGAACCAAAAAATAAAATAACAACAATGTAGTTTGTTAAGTACTGGTGGTACAAAGTACTAAATCAATGTGTACCCAACTGTTAGCATACTCAGCTTGCTGTATTTTCAGTGTTAGCCTACTACTACTGATTTTCTTTGTATCTTGACAACTGTGGTCTGCGAGTATGTGTGAGGCTTCGTAGAGAAACTACCTGAAGGTTTTTGGGCATGCTGTGACTAGAAAGTCCCATAACGTTGTTTGTTTGGCACATTAGCACTGCAAATAACCCAAATCAAGCAAAAAAATATTTTAACTCTTTCCCCGCCAGCTTTTTTATAAAAAAAGTTGCGAGCCACCGCCAGCATTTTTGATCAGTTTCTCAAAAGTTTCATGGCCCCCAGAATATTTTGTTGTTTGAATATCTAAACATGCAATACATCAAAAGAAAGAACAGACCTTTTGCGTTTTATTCTAGCTTCATGCATTCTGTTTTATCAGCACTTGAATGTGGGCAAGTTTCATTAAAAGAAGCTGAGGAAATCAATATTTTTGTCAAAGGCTACATCCAGATCAGATTCAGAATGATGATCAAAACACAGATTGAGTAGATCGAGTCCATCAACACCCCCAAAGCTTCACAGTCCTATCGCTCATCCTGGGTCGACATTTCATTCTGTAACATTAGGCAGTTTTGATTTATATAGCCTACTGTTTAATGTTGATGATCGTGTTATTTTACATATGCATCTGCTTACATATGATATGGCTTGTTTCTGCTTCTCTTTGTGTGTAATAGCGCCCCCTACCATATAACAGTGAAAACACTGAAAGCCGGAAATTTCCGTCAATGGCGTGGAAAGAGTTAAGGTGGTATAAGTGAGCAATGAGCATTCTTTAAATGTTATATGGCACTTTTTGTTTTACAAAATGCATATGTCCTTAAATATATAAAGCACCATTCTGAGAGTTTAACCAAAGATTTGAATGTGTCTAAAGAAGTTAAACGAATCACATGTACAGAATGAGTGAATATGGGACAAAAAAGCTAGAGAGAGAGAACATGATAGCATGGTTGAGAATAAGGTGGGACGCATGAGATGAGAGTATTGAAGGAGAAAGACAGAGAGAGATATGTGGAGGAAGGGTGATAAATCATGCTAAACTCATTAATGAGATAACGGTGGCTGAGGAATATGAAGGTTAAAGGGTTGAGAGCTCTGGATGTGCCGTAGACAGAGTTATTTCCTGCCGGGGCCACTGCAGTCAGTCACGTACACACGCATGCATATATGCCTATACATGTAAGGCACAACGGAAGTGACAAAAGGACATTTTGTTGATCAGAATTGTCAAGATTGATGCAGAATCATTCCCTACTGAATTTATGATTTGCTCTGTGTTCCTGATGTTTAGACATCAATCCACCTTTACTGTGACACACCAGAAATGGAGCTCTCTGTGATTTACAGCAAAACACATTACAAATTCATCGGCATGTCATGCTCTCTGATGGTTCAGGTTCATATGGCTGTGAGTTGATTTAGACACTGTAAATGATGTGCTAGTGGCTGGTTTCATTAGTCTAGAAATCTAGACGCACCCTATAGCGGCAGCAAATTTTATTTTGCAGCCAGGGTGGTCTAGCAACTCTACGTTGGCTTTCGAGCTGGAAAAACCTAACCCTAGTCAGGCCAATAACATCGTGTATAGAGTCGGCGGGCGGGCTTAACATAATGACGACAGAGTTGCGACGGTTCCCTACTTGAAAACAAAGAATGGCGGCTGCTGCTGGCGAACAGCAGTCTTTCGAATCGGCTTTGGCCGCGACTCTGGAGAATTTGGAGTTAAGCTTTTCTTTGTGAAAAGATCAAAGAACGGCACTTAAGTCATTCTTAAAAAAGGAATATGTGTTTCCCCGCTGGTGGGAAAACGCTCTGGTTGTTTGTAGCGCTATCTTATTGCGTGCAGAGGGAATTTGAAAGACAACCATTTATCCCGCCCCTCGGATTGAGCCCTGTCAATGGTGTGTTCCCAGACCCAACATCTTGATGTGGGTCTAACTTGCCAGGCTATGGTTTCATCATTCAAATCTGTAGACTTCGATAGTTGACGATGTATTTTACTGATTGCTTTTAATTGACTCACAATTCAGCTTACATTAAGTGATGTAACAGTGTTGGTTGAGCAGATTTGTCCTCTGTTCTGTAGCGTTCTTCATTGTTCTAGATCTTTCTAGATTTCTCCCTTTTAGCATGTTTAAGGGTGTTTCTTTAACTATGAGCAGTGTTGGCACTGTGGAGAAAATAGGCATTCACTCTTAAAAATAAAGGTTTTCACAGAAGAACCATTTTTGGTTTCCATAAAATATCTTTCTGTGAACAATTCTTAACCTTCTGTGGTCTCTCTCATTTTGATTATTGAAGATGAGTTTTAAGGGATACAATTATTGAAATCAAAGCTGAATTTTCAGTCTTCAGTGTCACATGATCCTTTCTAAAAAATCATTCTAAAATGCTGATTTGCTGCTCAAGAAGCATTTCTTTATATTATCAGTGTTGAAAACAGTTGTGCTTAACATTTTTGTGGACACTGATACTTTTTTTCAGTAGAGAGTTCAAAAGAACAACATTTATTTGATTTTATTCAATTCCTTGATAGAAATGACAGTTGTGGAGATTACATTTTTGGAACAAAATGGAACATTTTGTAACTTGAGGCTAATTACACAGCTAACATTTTATGTTGTCATAATACACACAATTAAATAATATTTGCACATTTTTTGCATCATTTTGGAACATTTTGGATCAAAGAGTAAATGAAAAGAAGCAAATTAACAGTAAAGGCTCGAGAATTGTCGTCCATTATAAAACCATTACATCACAGGCAGTTTACAAGGCAAAGGCTGCCTGAATCGAAAAATATAAGCAGAACTTCATTCAGCGATGATCGTGCATTTCTTATACAGTATATGGCGTATTCTATCATTTTGTCTCTGAACAATTCCTTCACAAGTCACCCTTTGAATGAGACCTTGGAACATTGGTTGTTAAATCTGTAATTCCTCCTCTCTGACTTATCTGTCTGTTTTCACCTCTAAACAAGTAAAGGAGACAGAAAAATATGTTTTTCCTCCTCATTCCCTCCTCTCGCTTATGATAAATGGATGATAAGTCGCGTTTCTCTGGTTCGACTTTTTGGACAGGCTTCAAGGCAACAGATGTGAGATTGTGTTTGGAGAATGAAATATTGAACAATTAGAGCGTCACTACATGCCCAATCCAACCGCTGTCACTTTTTATGTGCACTCAGTTTCTTTCTCACCCTTCTCTCTTTCTACTATGAGAAATTTTACTAGGCATACATATTTCAATTCTTACTAGCCATAGATGGATGGCTGGATTGATTGATTGATTGATTGATTGATTGATTGATTGATTGATTGAGCTGCAAATCAGCATATTGTAATTCATTCTGACAGATCATGTGACACTGAAGACTGGAGTAATGCTGAAAATTCAGCTTTGCCATCAAAGGAATAAACACATTTTAAAATATATTAAAATAGAAAAGCAGTTATTTTAAATTGTACTACTATGCAATACAGTTGTACTGTATTTTTAACCAAATGAATGCAACCCTGGTGATTATAAGATACTTCTTTTTCATTTCATTCATAATAGTTTCCTGAGGTCAGGGGCAATCCGGTGTCACAGAGCAGTACAAAACCCCCAGAAAAACATTCGAAAGGCTGCATTTTAGTCTGATGTGCGCTTAGATGTGGATCTGAAGTGTCGTGTCAGTTTGAAGTGATGTCATTAAGAGGCTCTTATCATCCTCAAACAGAGTCTGTTCCTCACGGCAGATGATTGTTACAGTTTCAGTGGCTGGCCTCCCTCTGGGCAGGATAGTGTATCGATAGTCCCGCCTGTTAACACCTGCACACACACACACACACTACCGAACAGTCATGATCTTCTGCACTCAGGGAGAGGATACTATTGAACAGAAAGGGCTTCCATTTGAGGAGCAAGACCAAGTAGATAAAGTCATTCGCTTTATAGCGTGTCGAACAAGACCGGGAGATGAAATTGAAAGAATTGTTCTACTAGGCAGACTCATTTGCAAAACCCAGATAGTCCTTGTATAATCCTCCCTCGCTGGATGGCAAACAATGGACGACACCAAGCTCTGAAGGGATTCTGGAGCTGCTGTCCCTCATCTGCACTGATTTAGGGGAAAAAACGTCCTGTTTTGGGACACTTTGTCCTCTTTTTTCCCTTGTCTTTCCGTCTCTGAGCTCGGTCGGCGTAAGCCAGCGGCAAAGCTTACACATAGCCAGCTCCAAAACGATATGAAATAAGGGGTAAAACGTGCACTTTATCTCTAACTATTGGCCCGTAGCTACACAAGGACCTAATGAAGCCGTGGCTAATGTGTGCGTGTGAGTGTGTACGGGAGTCAAGCGGCTGGTTAATTAGCTGTGAATGTGTGGTTTTGAAGAGCTTAGCGTTGGACTCTAGATCCTCATTATCTCTGTAACACCAGCGTTCCCTTTCCGCTGTCTCCCCTCTCCTCAAACCAGTGTTATACAGCAGCACCCAGAGATAAGCAAACACACGCACACACACACTCGCTCATCACCAGTGTTGGACACGTCCCCAGTCGCTAAAACCTCATTATGAGCTCTGTTTGTGTATTGTCATTAAGTTGTATGTGCGTTCCCTCAGGGCGCGATTAAACAGGGCAGGGCTTTTGTTTTAGGCCTTTGTATTTATAATTCTTTGACGGCTGTGAATAACCTGAACCCTATGCCTTTAAATCATATTGGTCATAGGATGGGTCTGTTCCAAAACAACATAGGTAGCATCCTAACTAAGATGCACCTCATAATTTAGCAATTTAAAATGCTCTATAGAGTGTATGTATATGCAGAACCTGATTTCACCAAGTTAAACATGTTCCTGGATCAACATCTTTATTGATCCTGGAACAATAACATCAGATTTGTGGGACAATTTACAGTTTATGTCAATGTTAGTGTTACAGTACAACCAAGGTTAGGTTCAGGGGTAGGGATAGGGATAGGGTTAGGACAAAAATTTTCGGACCGAAATGTTGTTCCAGGTTAAACAAAACATGTTGACGCAGAAACGCATCTAACTTATCAAAATCAGGATGTGCGTATGTAGATACATAGGCAGCAACTTACTTACCAATACCGCTCTTCATGTGAAGGCTTATTTTTTTCAGTAATTTCACTTAAATGACAATTCATAGGTAATTTTCATTGCCATTTAAGTGAAATTACTAAACTTAAATATACGAGCCTGATAAAAATGATCATTCTAGAAGAAAATTTCAGATGGCACTTAGAGGCTTTTGCATCTGAACTCTTCATATATATTGTGACGGAATGGCTGCCTCTCCCTTGTAATTATATAATGGCTGCCTCTCTCATGTAATTAGCGCCATGTCCTTCGTCAGGTTCCCGACTGGAGTGGGTGTGATTGTTTTTTAATGCTTTGTCCAGAATGTTGTATCTTGAAAGCCAGCATAACAATGAACAGCCTTCACGTGAAGAGCATATACATACGTATATGATGCCTTAAAATGCTAATGTCTAGGCAGGTTGCTAGATTGGAACAGTGCTAGCGTGTCCTTTTCTGACCTGGCTCTTAGAAGCGTGATGCTAGTGTATCTTCACCATGGTAACAGTGTAATCGTCAATGCAGTGGAGTGACCTCAGAGGTCGTAGGGCCGCTGTGATGATTTGAATGAAAGAAAAGTAATGCATGAAAGCCACAAAAGGTAGCAACCTGAACGTGCTGTTCTGATGAATCATCGCCGTATGGTGCTGTGCGTATTATTGAGCATGAGTTCTTACGTGTGTGAATGACCTGCAGATTATGGGTCATTATGATGGAAGCGGCCCATGTGCTGCGATAACACAGGACTCACTACGCAAGCTCACGGCAAACATTCCACTCTGTGAGCTACTGAGAGGGAGGCTGGCGTTGAATAGGCACACAAGTAATTAATCTTTAAGGATTTTCTATGCTTCCAATTTTAAACTGCCCAGAAGGAATGGAAACGCAGTTATGTGCCGAAGATTTTGCATCTAAAACCCAGAAAAGCACTTGAAAGATTAAAGTCTGCAGTTGGTAGGACTGTTTCATTTTGTATTACAAGCAGCATTCTTGAAAAAAAAACAAGCAATTTATTCACTGGGAAGCCAGATATTATAATTTTTTTCCAAGTTAATATAGTGAATGAATGAAATGGAATTTCTTTTTGTGTAAAATAACTATCCAAAATCAAAAACCAGCTTGCTGTGAATGCCACCATTGGTGAAACCAGTAGTGGAGACACCACAAAAAGATGACATAAAATCCACCACTAAATCAATCAGTGAACCATTTTTTTGAACTGGTTCATTTCAGCATACAACCCAATTCACAAAAATGAATTGAAAGCTGCTAGACTGACTTTCTATGCTATTTTAAAAACAGCTGAGCTACTAAGTTACTTTGTGAAAAAGAAGTGTGCTTAATTGTATTGAATGTGTACTTAATCTTAAAAGTATAGGCCTATTTAAAAAAAAATTCTATTTGCAGATAAAATAAAAAAAGTTAAAGGCCAGTATTTTAATGAAATAAAAGGCTAATTAAGTGTACATAAAGAGATGTTTCTTAACACATTTTTAAAAAGAGAACTTTCTAATGTTAGAACGAAAGTTTTACTTTACACTACATTTTAAATCATGTTTTAATATTTGCCGTCTTTTAAAGAAGTAATGTTATTTTGATGTGTTGACAAACATACTAAAGCATATGAAGAGTTCAGATGCAAAAGCCTCTAAGTGCCATCTGAAATTTTCTTATACTGTCGAATGATCATTTTTATCAAGCTTGTATATTTAAATTCAATAATTTCACTTAAATGGCAATGAAGATTACCTATTTATTGTCATTTAAGTGAAATTACTTAACTTAAATATACAAGCTTGATAAAAATGATCATTCTATAAGAAAATTTCAGATGGCATTTAGAGGCTTTTGCATCTGAACTCTTCATATATAAAGTACTTAATTTTAGCGTTTTAATATTACATTTAAAGTAAATGTATTTCAAAGGTACTAAATTGAGACTTCACTACAAATGTACACTTAGCAATATATTTAAATACATGACACGACACCTTCAGTAGAAATTACATTAAAGTATATTTAGTTTACCATAAATGCTTGTCTGTACATGTACTGTATTTCAACGACAGTGGAAATAATTATGAAATTACATATAAAGATGCACTTAAAATAATTGCATCTAATATAAATTTAAACTATAATACATTTTCACATAGGCTACAGTAATTTAGAGATCTGCACAGGATGGATTTTTAAACATGTTATCCCGCTCCCACCTGAAACACATTTTGTCTCATTCCCACCTGAAAAAGGCCGTAGAAAGAGATATGTTGAATTTTCAGTCCAGGTCCGGTTAGATTCTGTCTCATTCCGGTGTCTATAGGCTGTTTTTTTTCCCAATTTCCACACACACAACGCTTCAGATCTCCAGTTACAGATATTTGCGTGCTGTTAGTATTAGATAATTAGATTTTGTTTTGTGAGTGCAGACCTCTACAGTAATTGTAAACAACTTGCAATTAAGAGTCCAAAAACATTACATTCAGTTTGCACTTACTGTAAGCATATTCTTTTAAAATGTATTATTTCTGTTATAAGTCCTCTTTCTATAAATATACTAAAGTGTCACACCACTGAAAATGTAAATGTGAAATCGTCATGCTCAGTTTTAAGTGTGAAATCATTAAGTTTGTGTGGGCACACGGCATGATGGTTTGATAATGAAAGCCGCCCATTAACCTTATTCAAAACTTTTTTTTTTTTTTTTAACAAAGCAACCCTCTTTCTCAAAGTTTGTTTAACACATCACTGACAACACTTCATATTTCAGCAGGGAAAATAGCACCTCGCAGTCAGACGGGTTGTCATAAGATGTCATCCCCTGTTGCAACTCTCGAGTTAACTGCTAGGCCCATGGGGGTGCGTCTCTCCTTCCCCCCGTGCATGCGGCATGTGGCGTGTGTATTGTGTTAGTGATGTTTTAATGACTCTAGATGAAGTGGGTGGTGAGGGGAAGATTGCCACTTGCAGTAGATTTCAGCAGATGATTGCTCTTCAGCGGCAGGAGGCTGACACTAGTGCCGAGACCCTGGTGTTTCAGCCATCATCCTGGAGGACGACTCGCTCCGAGCTCTTGACCTATTTCTGCCCTCCAATTCCCTCTCTGGGTTAATGTCTCTCTTCATTCCATGACCATTCAATGTCTATAGTTGGATTTTTAAGTTTAAGTGGGTGCTCGGATGTAACATGTTTGCTTTCACAGAAGAGGTTTCAGTGCACACCTTGGTTCAGTTGACCATAAAGTTCAGTTTGGGCACAAACAAACTCAAGCTTCAGTCCTTTGAAAGGGGGGTGTAGAGTTTGAACTCAAATGATGGAAAATAAATGTTCAAGTAAGCAGTAACTTTGTTGTTGACACACTGGAGGTTTTGGTGCACATCTGGGTTCAGTTGACCATAAATGAGTGATTGGCATGGTAAAAACTACAAAGGACTACAAAACATGGCGCAAAACAGGAAATACACACAAGACAAGGGGAACACAAGACAGAAATCGTAACATGTGACACATGTGACAATGACTTCATTGTTTGAAAGTGTCATTGGTTTATTTTGATCTTCTTCTTTTTTTGGACATAATTTAGGGAGTCTATGGGCCCTATTTTAACGATCTGAAACGCAAGTGTCAAGCGCAAAGCGCAAGTAACTTTGTGGGCGGGTCTTGGGCGCTGTTGCTATTTTCCCGGCGGGATAAATGACTCTTGCGCCAGGCGCAAATCTAAAAGGGGTTGGTCTGAAGTAGCTTCATTATTCATAGGTGTTGTTTGGGCGTAACGTGAAATAAACCAATCAGAGCGTCATCTCACATTCACTTTAAGAGCAGATGCGCTTTTTCCATGGCGGATTGCTATTATAACGGCGGATTTGCCAGGCGCGCACCAGGAGCGGTTCACAGCCAAGGAGAGCAACGCTCTCGTCACGGCCGTCAAAGAGAGAGAAGTTACATTGAAATGGAGAAACCCACCCAAATTAACTTCGGTTAAACAGGCGTATGATAATTTGGGTAAATGTGTAAGCTAGATATATGTTTTTATAATAAATTGTCTGTCTATCTATCTATCTATCTATCTATCTATCTATCTATCTATCTATCTATCTATCTATCTATCTATCTATCTATCTATCTATCGTAATAATGTATGATTTGCAAAAATGAAAACTGCTGCTTCTGTGTAGATGAGAGAATCAAAGTGCGCGTTGTGCACACGCTACATTGATTATGGCCAAGCATGCGCCCTTAAAATAGCATATGAATAACATGCGCAACGCGCCACTGACTTTAGACTATTTTTTCCTGGTTAGTGGCGCAATTGTTTTCTAAACCTGCAAAATAGCATGAAGGAACGTTTGCGCCAGAACACGCCTCCTCTTTGCGCTGAACTGCCCTGGGGAGCGCAAGTGTATTTCCTAACTTACCGGCGTGCTTCTGTGGAGGGAAAAGTCCGCTTTGCGCGGGTGCAAAATAGGCATGATACATGCGTCGGTGTACAAAGACAGTTGCGCTGGGTGCAAGATAGGGCCCAAAATGTCTGAAATCAAAGCTAAACTTCATCTTCTCCTCTAGCTGTATATGCAGCTCTAAAGTACTTTTTTTGTTGTTTTTGGCCACAGGTTCTTCAGCACCACCATGCAGTTCATGAGATTTCCTACATTGCGAAGGATATCACGGACCACAGAGCCTTTGGTTATGTATGTGGGAAAGAGGGAAACCATCGGTTTGTGGCCATCAAAACTGCTCAGTCTGTAAGTACTCATACCTGAAAATAGTCTCAAATTTTCACATGCGTTATATAACCAAAAGGATATTTCAAAACCACGAGTATATTATGTACCTACAATCCGTTTGCTGTTATGACAGCTTCCCTTAAAGACTCTGTCCCTGACTGGCGTTCATTCCCTCAGTCTGTTTCTGCCCATGTGTTGTTGTTTCTGCGGCTGTTCTTTGTTGTTGCGTTGCTCTAGTCTACAATGCTGCGCTTCTTTTGCAGTTGCTCAATCGATTTCCATACTGGGACGATGAGTATCTGCTGTCCTCTCTCTCTCTCTCTCTCTCTCTCTCTCTCTCTCTCCCCATCCATCGCTCTCTCACTGTGAACTACAAGTGACCCAGCAAACGCAGAAAGATAAAGCAATGGCAACATGTTCCTGCGCTATTTTCACTCACTCCTGCCACAGTTATGGCTCTCATTTATACATTTTTCCAACCTCATGTTGTCGTTTCCTTCTGTTTCTCCCCATCTCTCTTTTTCTTCCGTTTTCTGCCTGTTACTGTGGCAGTATCAGTATTGTGGTATAGGGATTGTATTACATAATAATACCATGGTACTTTTGGCTGTTCCTTTAAACTTCGTACAATATGTTCCAGTGATTGTTTTTAATTAAAACTAACAGATTTATTTTATTTTATTTTAACTATAATCTAAAAAAGAAAACTTAATTTCCACCACAATTCACTCTCTTTCTTCAGATAAAGTCTTATTGTGTTTGATTTCTATTCAAGCAGTAATTTTGTCAAATTTGTGAAAATATGTAATTATGTGTATTTGGAATATACAAAATGCTAGCTTCAAAATTTGCCTTAGCAAGGAGTGAGCTATTATATTCCAAAAATATATAAAAATGTTATTTCAGCACAAAATACTATTAAATAGTATGCAATATATAAACTATTAAAAGTGTGAAAATAGTTTTATTTCTACAAGTAAGCTGGGCCAAAAGCGCATACTCATATCATGCTACTGAATGCTGAAATGATTGTGTATGATTTATCCACAAACCCACTGCAGCATGTATTCATCTTTACTTTCTTTTCTCTCTTTTCTCATTTCTTTCTCTGAAAACACTCTTTCTTTCTCACATCTGCTCAGAAAAATCCCCACGGCGTGTTTTGAGGGCATTTTCATCCATGTATTTATTGAGATATAAGTGACATTTAGGCTTCACTGGGAAGGAGATGCATTTTTAATGTAACTACAAAGAATGAATTTTGATCTGACCCAGCCCTTGCAAACGGAAAGCACTTTGTTCTGTCACCTCTCATCTGGCAGATTTAAAAGCAGCTGAATAAGAGGTTAAGAGGTCCTTGTTTTTTTTCTTTTTTTGCTCTGAATTGCTTGAAGAATCGTACAGGAAATACAGCAGATATGGATCCTTATTGAGAAGATCATGTCACTTCTTCCTCTCTCTCTCTCTCTCTCTCTCTCTCTCTCTCTCTCCCTCTTTGCCTCTATAAATCTGTCTCTCTGCCTGTCTTTCTGCATGTATTCCCAGGCTGAGCCTGTGATCCTCGACCTCCGTGACCTTTTCCAGTTGATTTATGAGATTAAACAGAGAGAGGAGATTGAGAAGAAAGCTCAGAAGGACAAGCAATGCGAACAAGCTGTTTATCAGGTAACACACACGCATGAAACCTTCACACTCACATAAACTCAAAAACCCAAAGAGAATTTACAATTTCTAATGCTCGGTCAAAATACGGCCGCATATATATGTCAGCAGACGAATGAGAAAAGAGAAACAACAACAAACTCAAAAGGGAATAATGAAATATGCAATACAAAAAGGGTGAAAATACAGAAACAACACATTTCCGAGAGGGCATATTTATTATTTATCTCAGAGAATAACATAATTATACTCATATGAGGCCGGGTGCACTGTTTTTTTTTTTTTTTTTGTAACTGTTGCTTGTAAGATTGTAAATTAATGAGAAGTGGGTAAACAAGGAGGCAGACTGTACAACAACAACTGTCTCACATATATATATATATATGTATGTATGTATATTAATAACAGTCATGATTAATCGTTGCACAGCCCTATTATATACAGTATATGGGGTATATATATTAGTGTCCAATTCTCACTATTAACTAAGACTTTTTCCTAATAAATTCAGAATTTCTGCTTATTAATAGTTAGTAAGGTAGTTGTTAAGTTTAAGTATTGGGTAGGATTAAGGGATGTAAAATATGGTCAAATTAAGGTATTAATACAGTATGTGCTTTATAAGTACTAAAAAAAACAGCCAATATTCTAGTAATATGCATGCTAATAAGCAACTAGTTAATAGTGAGAAATGGACCCTAATTTTTTTTACTATTTCTAAATTAACAATCTCACACGACAAAACAGTGGCAAAATCCCACAGTGCGCACCAATGGTCTGGCAGCTTTTTCCACTCCCCTCTCTCTCTCTCTCTCTCTCTCTCTCTCTCTCTGTATGTTGAATCTCAGTTGCATATATGCGGGGTGATTTCCTTCACACTGCTTTTTCAATCGAGACAAAATCCCTTCTTTTGGTCCTGTGCAGGCCGCATTTTTGTTCCTATTTTCACTGGCTGATGTCGAAAATGTGCTTTTGCTCTGTTTCTACATAAATGACCAAAAATTGGCTTCTTTTTCTCGTCATAATCACCTCTCCCGTTTCCTTCTACCAATACTCTCCTTCCTTCAATCACTCCCTCTGTGTGATCACTCCTGCAGACCATTTTGGAGGAAGATGTGGAGGATCCCGTGTATCAGGTAACGCTTTGAAATAAATCGTTAATCATTATGTCTGCCTGAATGTACGCTGTCAATTTAGTGTGCCTCTCAATGTCACTTTAAACAGGGCTCCCTGCTCAGTAATGTGCGTTTAATCTCATTTACAGAAATAAATGATTCCACTCCATTTTCTCTGCTCTTTCCTCACTCCTCCTGAATTAATAAGTCTTGTTATTTCATCATTTCTATATAGAAGTAAACTGTGAATCATCGCTGCAAAGTGTTGTTAACCTTTCCTTTTCATGAATTGGGAATATACTGATAAAACTCTGATGCAAGAGCGATTCTGGGAGCCTCCTTTATTTTGTACTGAAAACAGACAGCTTTAACACATCTCATCTGGGCTGCGTGTGTGTGTGTGTTTACATGCATTACATTGCCTTTTCGTATTGTCCGGTGTGCATCATATTGCGAATGATCTAGCCTTCTATGTATTCTATTGTGTATGATTGGAGTGTATCTTTAAAAAGCAAGACTGGACGTCCATTGGCTGTTACTAACAAAGTAGAAGAGAAATGAGAAACATTGCTTCTAGGCCCAGCAGTTAGCTTAAGAATCAGTCATTACTTGCAGTATAGTAAAGACCTGATAAGCACTATCAATTTGCTGTTAAGACGGCTAGAGAAGAAGAGAATTAGCCAATGGCTAACTGTGTAACAGAATGAAATGGCCAATGGCGACAGTAGCCTAGTTTGTAAATGAGAACGACTAAGCCATTAGATCTAATGTCACAGAAAATGGAGACGATTCTGCCATTAGCATTAATGTGGTCTTGAATGGATAGGAATTAGCAATTAGCTAGAATGTCGCTTGCCAAAAATCGCTCTCATCTCTGTGTGGTCCCTGCGTTATGGAGGAATATATCACAGCTATGGGTTTAAACGGGTCTGCCATTCCTGAATAATGCCTAAAACTCAGTGGTTAGCATCTTAAATGCAGACCAACACTGGGAAAGTTTTGTTACCCCTGCTAAGCTAACATTAGCATGCATCGTAAAAGAAATATTGGGTTTTAGACTTTGATTTATTTCTCCTTAACGTTGTAAAATTCATAACATTGCCCTGTTCGCAGGTACAGAAACAGAGGGGTACGGATACACAGAAAAAATAAAAATAAATGGGATGATGAAAGTTTAAAGGCCGAAATCAGACTGAATATATGCATGAGGCGTGGGTCAGAAAGAACAAATCGTAATTATTCCCTCCGAAATGTTCTTGTATTTGTTATTATGGTTATTTTAAGCTGTCTCGAATGTAGAGAGTGAATATTCTTCTCTGCATTGAAACTATCATAGTTGTAGCTGCAGTGAAACATGAACCGTCCGCTGTGTCCCTCAAGGCTACAGGGGTCACTGCGCTGCTCCTGGGGGCCGCTGTTGATTCTGTGTGATCAATCAGTCTTCTTCCTTTTCTCTTTTCTTTTCGCACTCACCTTTTTCCTGTCCCTTTGCCTTTTTATCTTCTTCTGCTGCCGATGTTGTAGTACATTGTATTTGAGGCGGGACACGAGCCCATCCGTGACCAATCAGAGGAGAGCATATATCAGGTACACTACCAAATCTTAATAATGATACCTTTTAACTGATAATTACATAATCAGATTTCAATATTAGTTTGAAAACATGTTCAACACTAGTAACAATTTACTTATATTATTATTATAGTACAAAACAAACAATTCAGAGTAGCATATGTCCATGCAAAATAATATTTGTGGGGGATTTGAACATGTGGCAACTATAGTACTGTATTTTTTTCTTTTTCTGAGAATTGGAAGTTTGCCAGCTCTGCTATTTTAAATTGGACTAATTCAATAAAAATGTTAACAATAAATTCGTATTTTTTTCATGAATTATTATAATATTAATTTCAATATGTTTTATGTTTCACTGTAAAATATGATTAAGGTCAAATACATAACTTACAAGTTCTACTCAAAATTCATTAAAATAAATATTTTACATTTAAAAAAAATAAAAAACGGCGTAGTTTCTAATTTTTTTACATAGTTTAAAAACTGATTTTTGACCTAATTAATATTCATGAGCCAGGCTGATGAGGTTTATAATGTCACCCCTGATTTTTCAGAATTTTCCTATACTCCTGCTTGAAAGAAATCTAGTCTAACATTTTTTTTATAAAATATATATTATAAATTATTGTAAAAAATGTGTATGTATGTGTATATATATATATATATATATATATATATATATATATATATATATACATATATATATATATATTGTACAGAAATTTATTGTAAATTTCACAAATAATTTAAAATAAATGTCAAAAAAAATTAAGGAGAACGACTGAAATCGTATTTTCTTGTAAAACATACGCCAATAATCTCATTTACTTTGAAGAATCACTTTTACAGTGTGTTGAAATTACTGTCGCCATCAACAACACAATATAATCTGTCAGTTTGAAAAAAAAACACGCATAATACATCGAGCTTAGGTCTATCATTAACAGCTTTCATGGACCAACACAGGTTTTGATGATCAAACAGCCAATAGGGAGCCTCCAAACAAACCGGCATTCTTCTTTAAATAGCACTTTAGAAGAATCCCTTGGTTTTGATGGTGCAGCTATACTGACAGCTCCACTGTGTAGCTGCCAGAGTCCCACCTGTGAATTAGAACAGAGTGCTTCGCCAAGCCACACTAATTCAGCGTGACGGCCCTTTCAAAGATTTACACCCAGCAATGTTTCGTGCTCCAAGCGCCATGACCAAGACAACAGCAGGTGTTGTATCCTCAGGTGCTGCTTTGTTTTGTCACCTGTGGCTTGAGTCAAAAAGAGACACTGTCTAGCTAAACAATAAACACATTAGTGCCCCAACACTTTGCCAGTCTGTCTCCTCCACAACTTTTTACAGAGCCGAGTTAATGTCGTATTCAGTTAAGTAAGCTCCACGAAAGCTTGAAACACCATCACGGACCAAATTATACCCTTTAAATTCAAATATCTGCTCGGCTCTCAAGCACTAAGCTGACACTTCACAAACTCCTTCACTTGTTGCTGACATCAGGACAGATATCGGAAACTCAGGAGCATGAAAGAGACATCTGCTTGCTGTCACATCAATAAAACCAGGATCAGCTAACACCTGATCTCATCTCATATCAAACAAAAAGCCAGATTGGCCGAGTCAAATTGAATCTGCGTGAACATCACTTTTGGTGTTCGCTAACAGCAATGAAATCGGGAAACCTAAACGAACAGAACAAGAGATTTGTGTCCACTGTCAAGACTGAAGCTGTATAAATGGCATCAATCGAACCAATGAATCGTGGTTATATTGCAGAGCGCCATGAAAATATCAGGGAATTAAAAATAAAGTGAACAATTCATGGAAATTTCAATTCTAGCTATGCTAAGCTTTAAAATATGCCACTGGTTTACAAATTGCTCTTTTTTGTGTGCAATATTCCTAAAAATTATTTTCGCAAACTTAAAGCAAGACACTACAGGTGAATAAAACATTTAACTAATACATACCATACTTTATCCAGTTGACTTATCACGGTACATTAAGACAATTGTTTTTTTCTGAAATGTTACATTTAAATATGCATGTGAGGCATTAGTTTATTAAATATGCACAGATTTGCATACACTTCGAGAACAGGAATTGAACTTTGGATAAAGCCAGGTTTGAAATTCTTATTCCATTTTGTTAAATGTTTTTACTGAGGGGATTTTGGATATCTCTTTTTATCATAACATAAATCAGAAAATTCTGTCAACAGTCAGAAAAAAGTGATATAAAATGTTACATAAATCAGACGAAAGTTATATGAACAAACCTATCTGTTAATACCTTCAAAATATAGATAGGAAAAAAATGGTTTATGTAAGTGGAGATTTCTTGCTGAGTGCGGTAGAAAAAAAACAGATTTTGAGAAGATAGTCTTTAAAGATATTTATTATAGTTGAAATGTACAGACGCAAATAGATAAAAGTGTAATAAAATAAACACTTACATGTGTATTTGGGATGTTTTCTTTCCACTTGTCTGAAAAAAAATGCAAGCAAAATAGCCCAAAATCGTAAAATTGACCAGTGCCTGAAAAAACAATAGTTTTACTTGTACTGTATAGCATCTTTTCTTAATTGTTATAGGGGAGCCCTATTTTAAGGGAAAAAACTGTAAAGAAACGCTATCTAACATTCCTTAACCTTATAGAACAGCATCTCATAACAAGATATGTTGATTAACCGAAGCTAACACTATGCATCAAAAGTAACCTTGACCTCCAGCGGGCCCCTTGGGTCCCAAGTAGTTTTGGCTCTGGTAAAGTTTGGATAGCATGACTGAGCTGAGGGATTGATGCTGAGCGTAGGGAGATTTCCAGAGTCTGCATGGAGAAATTACTCTGCTGTGAGAGGAAAGCAGCAGGTCTCTCCTCTGCCCTTTCTCCAAATGAAAGAGGGAGAATGATTAATCATTGCTGCCGCTGTGTGATCTTTGAATAAAGGAAATAGAAAGATCACTTCAAGTGTACGATCAAATAAAAACACAGCGGCAATCAGTCTCTCAGCAAGAGGGGAATTAAGAACAATGGCAAATTAAAAAGAGAGAGCGAGAAAGAAGACGTGAAAATAGCAGACAAAGAAAGGATCTGCATCTTTTCTAGCCGTCTAATTTGAAAATTTAACATGAAAATGATGGTACACTGTAAAAAGAAGTCATTACCTTAATTTTTTAAGTACAATCAACTTGGATTTTTAATTCAACTTTAACTTAAATTGTGCTAAACTGACTTAAAAAATGTATGTCTTGTATAACTTATACATAAGTTAATTTAACTTATTTTGTTTTAAATATATTTTTACTTTTGAGTTAAGGCAATGTAAAAACACATGTTGTCATAACTTATTGATCAATAATAGAAAATAAAATCAAATATTTATCATGCAGACTAAAATTATATTGATATTATTTTGATTTATTTTATCTAAAAAAAAAAAATATATATATATATATATATATATATATATATATATATATATATTTATAAATAATAAAAAAATATTTATTATTATTCAAGCTCAATTTTAATTTCTACTATGCACTATTTTCTGCAGCTTGCACTTATATTATTAATTAGAACACTTTATACATAGACAATGGCTCATTTTGCTGTCCAGGAAACATAAAATTTGCATTCTGCATTGACCTTGTAAAATCTCTTGCTGAAATCTGAACTAATGGTAACTTGTCATGTTAACTGTGCATTTGGCTGGGCTCCCTGTCCACACCAGGTCCCTACCAGCCAACAAAAGGAGGGAGTTTATGACGTCCCAAAGCGACATCCAGTGAGTGGACCTGTGTGTGTTTGTTTATGTGACTATCCTGTGCCTCTCTCTGGCAACCCTTTCAATATGTGAACCACCAAGCATCAAGCATGTTTCCGCTCCCTGTCTCGAGTCCCATGAGGAGTTCAGCAGCACTCATTTCCCGGCTTACAGTAAATCGCATAGACTGTGCACTCTTAATTTACCCCCCGTTGTTTGTGCGTTTTTGGCTGGTTGTGTATATGTGTGGTTTTTGTGTTTGTTTCATTTTCTTTGTGAAAATCTAGCTGGGTGGTGGGCATTACGTTGATTGGTCGGTTTTTGCATGATGTACGCTTGTCTTCACCCCATGATAAGGACAGCTGGTGCGTTCATGAGGGCATTCCAGCCTTGTGAATCAAGTTGACAAGAAAGTTCACCCAAAAAGAAAATTCTCATGAATCATGTATGACTTTATTTCTTCCATGGAATACAGAGATTTGAATGAAGAATGTGCTCATTTTTTGTTCTTTAAAAAAGGATATAAACGCGTATTCATGCACAGTATCAGGCAGAAATTTAAGTAATTATTAAATAAAAGCATGAATATAGAACACAACTCATACGGACTATTTTTGCTATATTCATATTTTTATGGAAATGAGCAACTAGAACAGTCTCCAAAGGGTTTCTTCTTTTGTGTTCCAGGGAAGTTTACTGCAAAAAAACAAAAACAAATTTCTTTTTGTCTTGTTTTCTAGTACACATATCTAAATATTCTTAAATCAAGATACATTTAATAAAAAAAAAAAATATATATATATATATATATATTCTTAAAAAGAAAAAAAAAAGGATTAAAGTGAGCTCAAGAGGGTTTAAGCTTAAACAAGAAAAAATATCTGGCTATGGGTTCAGAAATATAAACAATTCAAAGCGAAAACAAGATTATTTTTCTGACCCCATTCACTGTAAAAATTATTGTCATGATCTGTTATCACAACTTTTTATCTTTTGTCAAATCAACATAATATTTTGAGTTTCTGTTTATTAAACCAATCGTTGGTTCGTTGTATTAACTCATTTTTTATTTATTTCGATGAACTCAAAATTTTAAAGCAACCAGGTAACTCACTTTTTTTTGTTAAACCAGCAATAAATGTATATATATATATATATGTTTTTTTTTTGTTTTTTTTTTTACAGTGGCAATTCTTTTTCTTGTTTAACACAAAAACTCGCTCAATTTTAATAATTATTTAAAAAAAAAAAAAAAACTTAACATCATAAGTCATTTTGCTTCTCAAGTAAATGTATCTTTATTTAAGAATGTTTAGATATTTGTACTAGAAAACGAGACAAAAGCACAGAGGAAGAACATAATGTTTGGAGTGTTGAAACAACATGACAGAAGTTTAAATTTGGGTGAACTATTCTTTCAATGCCACATCATGAATGTCCGTGAATCATGCATGATTTACAATAATAAAAAAAAAGAAAGTCTGTGTAGCTTAAATGGGTTGACAGATAAAGTCATTTAAATGAGAGATGGCAAACATTCTTCTGCATTTTTTGAGTTGAGCTCATGCATCTGTGATCGTACTGTGAACGAGATTCAACTGGTCAAGAAGTTATAGTGAATTTTGCTCTCTCTCTTTAAATGGTGGATGATCTCTTGTCAGGCCATTTGGCCTCAACATTGACACTCTGTGATAAAGAAAGATGGCTGATCTTTTCATGTTCTGGCCAGTGTCTCTGCTGTCTGTATCTCTCTTGTGTTATAGCTGCTCTGTTCATTCAGTCTTAGCTCAGCTAAATGCCTAAACCCTCACACAATCACCATCACAACACATACAACCCCTGCAAAAGTACCTCGTACCCTGGAGTTGGTTGAGTCTGTCCTCAATATTCAGTTGTTTGGGTCACTCCAGACCCGGTAAACAATGTTTGAGTTGGATTTTCCTCATCCCAGCCCTCATGTCACTCTGTGCCGCTGTCTGGCATCTCTTCCTCTCGCCTCTTCCATCATGTTTTCAAACACCCACTCACTCTTTTCTCTATTTCCCTCGCACATATTTTCAGCCTTCTTCCTCTCTCCTGTTTCAATCTAAGTCGCGTGGCCTCTTGATCCTGCCTTCCCCAGCTTTTTCATTTCTGCCGAAGCAAAATCTGCACAGCTTCAACTCATAAAATAACTCTTTCGGCACTACGGAATTGGCTTTTGAACTGTTAGGCTGTAAATCTGTTTTGTGTTGTGCATCTGCACATACTGTACATTGTTTGTCTGAATTTATTTATTTATATGTATTTATTTACGCTTCTTTGATTTTCAATACATTTTCAAGCATTTCAATACAATGAAAACATTGTCATTGTTTTTGACACAAGCACACTTCTATAAAACTAATTATATATATTGTATAATGTACATTATATTTATACATTATTATAATTATTAAAATTTCAGTAAACACTTTTTTTAGGAGACATTTGTGTACATTTTCTAGCTTTCATAGCAGGGCTGATTCATTAAATGATTATCAAATTATAAAGACAAATAGATTTAGTTTCGTTGTTTAGTTTAGTTTTTCTTTGTTTTCTATTTTGTTTAATTTTAAAAAAAATTTGCCTTCCTTTGTTTTGGGGTTTTTGCTTTGCTTTGCTTTGCTTTGTTTTGTTTTATTTATTTGCTTTGCTTTCTTTTATTTAGTTTTCCTTTGTTTTCCTTTGTTTTGCTTTGTTTTGCACGTTTAATACACATTGTTTTAATCCACATTGTTCAAAAGAAGTAAAAATAAAAATAAAAATGCAGTATGCCAGATCATAGTATTCTGCCGCATCCTTCTAGCCTAGAAATCTAGACGCACCCTAGCGGCAGCAAAATGTATTTTGCAGCCAGGGTAGTCTAGCAACTCTCCGTTGACTTTCGGAGCTGTAAAAACCTAAATTGGGTCAGGCCAATCACATCGTGTATAGAGTAAGGCGGGGCGGGCTTAACATAATGACAGAGTTGCGACGGTTCCCTACTACTTGAAAACAAAGAATGGCGGCTGCTGGAGAACAGTCTTTCGAATCGGCTTGGTCCGCGACTCTGGAGGACTTGGAGTTAAGCTTTTCTTTGAGAGAAGAGCAAAGAACGGCACTTAAGTCATTCTTAAAAAACGAAGATGTGTTTGTAGTTTTGCCGGCCAGATTCAAAAGTTGAATCTATCAACTAACATTAGCTCCGCTGTTGGGAAAACGCTCTGGTTGGTTGAAGCGCTGTCCTATTGCGTGCAGAGGGAATTTGAAGGACAGCCGTTTATCCCGCCCCTCGGATTGAGCCGTGTCTATGGTGAGTTGCCAGACCTAACATCTTGATGTAGGATCTAGCATCCTTCACAACTGAAATGGACAACAGTGTCATGCAAACTGCGTTTAGCACATATATTTGGAGCATGTTTGCACATTATTTAATTTTCATATTTCCCTTAGTGAATCATGCGGTGGAACAAAGCAGGCAGTGTGCGCAAATAAACAACAATATCAGTCAGTGCAATTTATTCTTAGTAAATTCCCCCCATTACATTTTTGCTTACTAAAGAATTGACTTTGATAAACAGTATTTAATGAATCATTTCTTTGAATAACTCTTTAGTATTGTTGTTTTTTCTTGTACCTCTTCACATATTATTTAATTTCCAAGCAGTGCTTCTCAGTTGGTTTCATGCCTGTGGCTACATGATCATTACTCTCAGTCCGTAATGAAATGGGCAGCACTAAAAGCACACAGGACACTGCGAAGATAATTATTCTCTCCGAAGGGACGGCTAATTGATAGTCTTTTGAAGTGATGATGATAGAAAAGTAGGCTGATGGATTGTGGCAAAATAAACGTGATACTAATATTCACTCCCAGCCTCGTTCTAAATGTTGCCATGGAGACTGTTTAGTGTAAATACTGTAGTTTCGGTTATGGAATGACAATACATCATGTGAGTCATACTTTCGCAGGAGAGGCAGCTTGTTATAATAACAGATAAGAAGGTAGTTATCAGCACTCGTGATATCCATCAGTAATAAGGTGTCAGCAGCATGCAAGGCGCTTTGACTGACACAGTTCATCACTGTGGGGCCCAGATGTCATCTTTCCCATTATCCTCAATGGTGATCCCCAAGGGTGTGTAAAGAGATTGATTTGATGGCATCTTTTGGGCTGGTAATATTGCGGCCATTTAATTCAGCTACTGGTCGCAGTGTAGAACGGCAGTTCCAGCTCAATGACCTTCAAAACCAAACAACGTGAGGCGAACACCATCACCCTGGAAACATGGCAGGAACAAATCAAATTTTAGTTTTTTCCCCCTTATTCGGCCTCATTCGTGAAACACAAGCAGAACCAAACTGAGTGAAATGTAGATTGCTGCATTATTCAGAGTTCTGCTTATGTTTTATGAATGAAGCCCTGTTTAATGTTAGACAGCTGAACTGATCGAGTGAAGAAAGCTACACAACCCAAACCTTGATGATGCTTTCTCTCTTTCCCTTTCTATCACACTGCCTCTGCTTTCCTTCATGTTTGTCCATTCACTCATAACTGCATTAGCAAATGTAACATGTCACTAGCAGTGGCTTATTTCTGCTTACTTTTCTCAGACTGATATGACCATACTTTGATTCTTAAAGCTAAGCGCTAACACCGAACACCAAGCGCTAACATACAGTAGAGAGACTTTCAGACTTAACCATCTCAGGTGTCAACTGCTTCTGAAACCTGAGCCACTGACCTGGAGTCAGTTCTCACTTGATTTTATTGCATGTTTTACATGTACATGTCCAGATCTTGTGTGCTTATCTTGTTGTCAGTGTTAATTCTGGTCTTACTTGGTTAGCCGGATAACTTCCCGGATTCCATCGTAATCCTAAATTATCTTTTGTAGCAGAAATCAATGTGAATGTCTGTCATTTGAATGTCATGAATGTCAAATTTTACATATCTTGTTTTTATATTAAGGTGGGTTTTTAAAGTGAACACTAAATTATGTCACAGGCTGTTTGTATCTAATGAATCGCACGGCTGGAGTAGGCCCAATCCAAAAATTCAGCAGATCACAGGTCATAGAAACTCAGGAGACAAGAAAACAACCACTTTACATCAACGAGACCAGACAAACAACTGAACACAAGAGAGAGAATAATACACAACCAAATGAGGAAACTAGTGAGATAATTAATGAACAACAGGTGAACTGAATCAATCTGATACATACTTGGAAATTAGGTCAATTGGCAAGACAGGAATTGAAACAAACATAAAGAACAAAACATAATCCCGACAAATTAAAATTGTAATGACATTTATATGTATGCATTGCAACTTAACGAACAATGAATAAGACATTTGTCACAACATTTATCAATCTTTGTTATCAAAGTACTAAAACCATAAAAACAAATATTTCCTGTACTTGAAATAAAATAGACGCTAACTGAAATGAAATAAAACAAAAAAATTAAACTTATTTTATGTCAGCTAGTGCCCATTTCTCATTTTTGTTTAGTTTAAGTTGAAGTACTAAAATAACTAAATAATCTCAAACTAAAACAAGACTTAATAAATACTATATGTAGACATAATAAATCACTAATAAAAATGACAAAAACACAACAAAAATACCGAAACAAAAAAATTCAAACATGAAAATAATGTTAAAATTAAATGTTGAATGTTGTAAATTAACAGTTATAAATACTTTTTTCTACTTTTTAAGTAATTGTAGTTAACTAATGTTAACAAATGGAACGTAAAGTTACCAAAATAAATTGTTTTCCTTCAGTCATGTCTCTCTGAGGGTACCAAGTGAAGAAAACAAATATGCACATGACACCTCTTTATCCGGCTAACCAAGTAAATCATGTTCGAAGAAAGGGTTCTTGGTGTTCTTTTCTATTTCATGGTCTACCCATCCTCTCCTTTTGTATAAGATCCTCTCCTCGCCTGTGTTGCTTTTTCAGCAGCACAAATATGTAAGATGGGAGCAGCTGTTGTTCATGGTCTTTTGCTCTTCCCATGTTATCTCAAGGGACGCCCATTTGAGCACATTATTTTCCCATTAAAGCCTGCCGGCAGCTGGTTAAAAATCATTTTTTAGTTTGATTGCTCCTTCCACAAATTAAAGTTTGGGACTAAAGGGTGGGATGCGAGTTAGCGAAGATAAATACTGTTGGTTTTTGCATTTGTCGGGCTCAAACCTGTTGAGAGATAATCTGGTAAATAAAAGGCAAAAGCCACGAATTGATAGTGGGATAGTGAGGTAAACATGTGTTCAGGTAAAGTACCATCCATCCCATATAATCACACTTCACCTTCCCAAAACAGACCTCATTTTGTGTGTGTCCCATTTCATCTTTCATCTAACACCATGTTATCATTGCAGAACAAACATAACCAACAGATCGATCTCTTGGATCTAGACACTGACCTGTTGCTGGTCACCAAGGTAAGGTGGACAAAGACTGGCCGAAGTTTCTCCACACCTGCCCTTGGCCTTCCCATGATCCTCCAAGCTGTTGTTTTGATTGCAAATGACCAAGAAAACTCCTCTAGCTGAAATCTAGTTGTAAAGTAATAAGTAGTGCACTATGGTCCTCTGTAGACTTCAGTAGAGTCCCTGTACAGGAAAGTAAATGTCACACTTCCCGCTATGAACAGTTTATAGCCCTGCTAAATCCCCAGTCTCTTGCTTTTTACCTTTTCCACTAGTCTCCTGGAAGTAGTCTACTTACTCATACCTGACCTTTCTTTTTTATAGTCAAATGACAGAGCTCTTTTAGGTGACCCTAGTGTGACCCTGTTGAATAGGTTGGATTTTGTGCTCCCATGAATAAATCAGTCAGAGACCATGTGCGCAAGATTTTTACAGTGGTCTCAAAGGTCATGCACACAGTCGTGTTATTGTCTGTGCTGTTTTTTAATTGTTTTAAAATGATTAGGGGGGAAAGCAATATTGGCTAATCAAAATCCATAATTCCAAGCCCGAACAAATGAATCAATCAGTTGTCCTGCCATTGTACCGCAGTGAAAAGTGTACATAGTTGGACCCAGCCATACAGAGAACAAGGACTTCGGCTTTGGCAAGTTTCAATAAGTACAGTATGATATGATTGTTGGTGGGTTTTCACTGCTAAACAACACAAATAATTCAGTTACTATCACCACAATATTAATAAATGAATAAAGGTGCAGAAAATTCAGACATTTTAGGCAGCAAAAAAACAGAAAAAGTCCTGCTAAATCCTACTGGGACTGGCATGCCCTTGTTCAGCCATGACCGTGAATACAGGATATATCCCAAAATATTCACTCATTATCTTCCTAGAAATTATCTCTTATTATATTATACTGTCGATTAGATGACTGGCTGGCTGGCTGGATGGATGGATAGATGGAAATGAAAATAAATTACGGTTTATTACCGTTTATTTCTCCGTGCTGTACATGATCGGTAGGTACAAGAAGTCATCATCGTCTTTTATTTGTTTTTTATATAATTTTTATAGCAACTCACTATCATTTCCATGAGTCACCATTTGTATTCAAACCACTGTTTGCCCAAGGTAGATGCCTTGCCAAAAGTATTCTGTGGCAAAGACTAGACTGTCATGGCACTGAGTCCTGAGGTGAAACACATCTGATTTTATGCTGGTAAATGTTCCTCTTTCATCTGCAGAATATCAACCAGTTAGAGCTTTTCGGAGACATGTCCACTCCTCCTGATATCACGTCCCCCTCGGTGAGTGACTCCAAATGGAATGCAGGAATACTGCACAGTGTATACTGCATACTAATTAGGCAGTATGTAAACAGTATGCCATTTTGATATAGTTGAGCCATGAGCAAGTGTAGTTTTTTTTTGGAAAGCTTCTGTTTAGACTGCTGTGATTCTCCTCTTCCACAGACCCCAGCATCTCCGGCTAATACTCTGGACCGCACGCTGGCCCACCAGACTCCATCCGAACTGTTCACCCCCTTCAACCCTGCCTCTGTACCCTCAGGTAGGAGAAAATTCGCCTCTGGTAAAACAATACCAAGAAAATGGATAAAGGAGACATGGAACGGGGCGGATGTAAATTAAGTAATGTGTCTGTCTAGTTCCGGCTAAATAAGATGTCCCGTCCTCCTGCTGTAGAATATGAATTCTCTCATTACTGGCTGCTGTACTGATCTGCATGATAAATGCCTTGCAGAGGACACAGCGTTACCTCTATCTGCTCTAGTGCTACTTTTACTGTTTGTTTGTTTGTGTGTGTGTGTGTGTGTGTGTGTTTGTATCTGTGAGTGTTTGATGCCTTTTTAACATGCACATCTGTTCGGGAGTCATATCATACAGTTTTATTATGTTATTTTTTTCCCTGATGTCCACTTAGTCAAGGATTTTTGCACCACTAAGGGGCAATGTTTAGTTTTTCATCACCATTTTCACCCCTCTCTCTTATTCTTTGATTAAATTAAACAAAATATATACAGATTATTAAAGGAGTGGTTCAAATATTTACTCACCCGTTTTAAACTTGTATGAATTTCTTTCTTCTGTGAAACACAAATAAAGATATTGTGAAAAATCTCAGTGATTTTCTCCATCCATTGAAAAGTTAATGGGTTCGAATGTTGTTTTGGGCCACATTGACTTTCATTAAATGGACAAAAACAGTTTAAAATATCTTATTTTACAGTTATGTTTTGCAGAAGAAAGGAAGTCATACAGATTTAAAATGACATGAGGGAAATAAATATGACATAATTGTCTTTTTTGGGGGGTGAATTACCCTATGCCTGAACTTGCCAGAACCAACATTTTAATAATGTTAATATATCTAATTACAAACATCTTTTATAGACTACTACCGGCCTTTAAGGTGACTTTTCATCTTAGAAACATTATGGTAAAGAGAAAGCCATATTATTAATCAAAGTTCCCACAAGTAGCTTTTCCAAAATCTGAGGTAGATATTAATATATAGAAGATGAACACAGTGTCATCCACACAAGTACAAAACACCATCATGGTAACACACATGACACTAAAATAATGCTATAAACATTTATTTGAACATAAGGTGCAACATAAAACCTTAAAGGGTTAGTTCACCCAAAGATGAAAATTCTGTCATCATTTACTCACCCTCACGTCGTTCCAAACCCGTAAGACTTTCGTTCATCTTCGTTCAAATCTGAGAGTTTTCTTTCCCTCCATAGACTACAACGTTAATACCACTTTCAAGGCCCAGAAAGGTAGTAAAGACATCACCGAAATAGTACACCTGACTACAGTGGTTCAACCTTATTGATAATAATAATAACAACGTTGCACTCTATGGAGGGGTCAGAAAACTCTCGGATTTCATCAAAAAGATCTTCATTTGTGTTCTGAAGATGAACGAAGGTTTTATGGGTTTAGAATGACATGAGGGTGAGTAATGAATGATAGGGATGGGACGAAATATCGTTTGACGAAATATCGCGATACAAAACGTGACGAAACGCATCGAGGTCGAAAAAAATGGATCGCGAAATAAAGATAGATGGCACTGCTGCATGATTTGCGTAGTATATGTAATAAAATATGTATATTTTATTGACACTGGAACAGTATGCATTCAAAAAGAATGCTTATTTAATTCAATAATAAATATTACAAAAAGTTGGCTTTAGCTGGTTTCGAACCCCAGTCTCGGTGAGCACCTGCAATAGAAAACAGTGTAATATAAATGCGTGATTTTCCCACACGAAGAAACCGGAAATTGTATCATAAGACCTATGCTGAGGAAGACATATCTCTGAACGTCACATTTCACCTTTTCTTTTCGATTTTCTGCGTTTTTCGCATCCACAGCCTGTATTTTGAATGGTGTTTGACAATTCAGAGCCACAGTGCAAGCGAACGACAAAATCCAGCTGTTCGGTTCTGTGTTTGTGTGTGTGTGTGTGTCCATACCTTAGACATACTGCCAGTCTCTGTTCAGGATCGATTGGTTCACGGAAATTGGTCGTCTTCTTTTTAATATGTGGCTTCAGTATCGCTAGCAAAGCATCAAACTGTTCCACTGACATTCTGAGGTAAATTTTGAATTGCTCGGGATAATTTCGCAACTCCTTGATAAGGAGGTGAAACTCTCCTTCCTCTCGGCGCAATCTCAGGATTGGATGGACCCAATATTTTCCTCTTTCTTTTTCTCTTTTTAAGAAGAAAGAGGGCAACGAAATCATCCTCACTGCTCGACGAATCCATTTAGTATTTTTTGTGTTTTTTTTTTTTTGTGCAAAGGTTTAATAAATACGCATCGGACTCAGTGTGCAAGGTTTCTGTGCGTTCGTGACGAATTTTAAGGCTGACGAACACGAAAAAACGCATACGAAAATTTCAGACTCAGTGTGCAATGGCCTTAAGACTATGTAAGGTATGCCATGCTGTCATTCCGTACACCACATCCAACACATCAAACATGAACCACCACCTTCAACGTCACCATAATAAAGTTGTTGTTAAACAGTAATATTTTTTTTCTTTTTTGATATCGTATCGTGACGTATCGTATCGTGACCCTGGCATATCGAGGTGCATCGTATCGTGAATTTTAGTGTATCGTCCCATCCCTAATGAATGACATAAATTTCATTTTTGGGTGAACTACCCCTTTTAATGTACAGTACTAATTAAAAAAAAAATCCGGAATAACTTACTGTTTACCAATTAAAAAGTTTTCACCGTAGCATTTTTACAGTCTTTTTTCATAAAACATCACGATTGTTTTGTTACATAGTGAACTCTAAATTGTGAAGTGCTACCACTTTAAATTCTACAGGAACACTCACGTCATGATATTCGAACCAGTTATTAAAAACTAATAGCCCTTGTGCAGTGACTTTGCTCTCCCTGGGACATCTGTTCCAGCCAGATTGACTTCCTCTGAAACAGTAAACAGTACAGCATTGATATGTGTGGAATCAAGTCGTGTATCATCTGTCCCATCTGTCTTCAATTCTTTCCCTCAGTCAAACTCCCCTCTGTGTTGTAAAATCATAAACACCAGGCTTGACTCCGACACACCTGTCCTGATGGGATTCTCACAGTTCAGTTATGATAGCATGAGCACATCTTTCACCTTTGTGGAATCATTCTGGCTTTTTTCAAGTAAAATCTTTTCCCCAGAGTGCTTCAGGGGGTCTGGTCCCGCTGGCATTGTATTGTAAGTCACTTTCAATGAAACTTGTGGGCTAAATGGCATGTCAAATGGAACATAAATCATCTGAACGAGAACACGCTACTTAATTATGATCTTACTTCGGAAAGCTATGCTGTATTGTGAACATAGTCACTATATGTGTTCTATATTTATAATATAGCATGACTTTAAGATTTTATGAAGCAGTTAGTTACATAATAAAATCAAATAAATAAATAAAGTAAAATATAAAATAAATAGAAATAAAATAGAATATGATTATAAATAATATAATTCATTTTATAAAAAAATAATAAAAAACGCTATTAATTAAATTCATTTAGTGCCATCTTTCCACTAGAAGATATAGTACTCCTCGACATGTCCGCAGGATACTGGAGATGTGCTTCAGGTTTTGCTTCCCATGTACCTGAATAACAGTCCATAATTCCATCATATTTGCCAATGGTGGATCCATTGCTCAAAAATGATTGCCGAGGGCCTCCATCATGGACCAGTGCAGGGGTGCATTGCTGTGATGAGACAGCCCATTGCTGCCTGACTGAATGATGGACATGCATGATTTACTTAAATTCACATACTGTATAGAACTTCTCCAAGCATTCCACTCACTAGTCCTTGAGACAACCACACACCGTTACTGCAACTCCATGTGTCATGTGTCTCACACAGCTCAATGACATTATGTCAGCATCATGAATTGAGGAGTAACTAAATACATGTAAAAATGCTGTTACATTTATTAGTGTGTGTCAATAGCTAAGCTGTTTTCAAAATACTAAATCACTTTCTTTTTTTATTTTCTGCATGTGAAGAAATACAGATGCTCATAATTTTATTACTATTTATTAAAATATTGTTTAGTTGAACTATTTTAAAAATGCTGTCACCTTAATGTTGTGGATAAAGTAGATAAATAAATAACAGATATACTTTAGATTATTCATGTAATATTATTTATATATTTTATATTATTTATCATAAATAAATGTAGAAATAAAAAATTGCTTTGTTGAGAGAAAAAAAGGTCACATTTTATTATTATATTCAGAAATAATTCAAATACTGTAAATCAGAACATAATGGTTCCCCTAACTCCACAACAAGAATAAAACAATCATAAATTATAGTGGTATTCATTATAATCAACATTTATTATAAATGCCAAGCCTAAACAAATTTACATGCCATATACAAATAAACTTTGTACTTAAGTACTTAAACTTGTAATTAACTTAGCTCATACCTTAACACAAATCCAAATGTGCGTGCTTTGTGCATGTTTGCATACCTGACTTTAAATGCATTGAATAAGTCACTTTGGAAGGTAAGTCACAGCAGGTTTCAGATGATTAAAACGATAGATTCCTCTTTTAAATAGCTAATGTCAACACCTAAGTAGACTCATTTTTAAAGATATAGGATCACATCTTTCCACAACTTCCTATTTTGTGAGCAACCCAACTACAGTTGATCTCACGCCTCTTTGAAATATTCCAGACACGCTCTCACAGTGCGTGTGGCATGTCATAGAGATAAGATACGATGGGGAGTTTTATTATTTGAATCAGCGTTACTCATTGGAAAGAAAGAGCAAGATGTGTAATGAAATAAGCCTCAATGTGATATGAGTCAGACTGTTGTAATGGCCTCGTTTAAAGGGCGTTGCTATTCATTAAGCCCGGACCTATTGTGAGAAGTAATTACAATAGTTCATCTGAGCCATAAAGACCTTTTTCATTATGAAAATCTAGGTCATCTTTCCCAAGTCATCAAGAGATATATGGCTGCAGCCTGAAAGTCCTTTAGTGAATGCTAAAGGTTACAGCACAACCTCGTAATGAGGTGTGCGTGTTTTACAAATCATTTTGGCGGTAAATTCTCTTTCGATAGTTTGAAGAGCTTTGTGAACAGAAAGTCTCATTGTCTCCGTCCTTTAGGTTATGTGACGATGGGAGCCGTTCCACCAGCGTGGGCGCAGCAACAGTTCGCCGCACAGGCTCCATTAGCGTTTGGCGTCCAGTCCCCGGTGCCCGTTGCGCAGGTTTTACCGGGCGCTCAGCCTCTGATCTGGGGTCAAGCCAACCTTTTTCCTGCCACCCAGCAACAGTGGGCCGCAATGGCAGGGGCTCACTTTTCGCCTGCCGCTTTCATGCCTGCCCAGACAGTAGGGCCGCTTCCCGCTGCCATGTTTCAGACACTGGCTCCCATGGCAGTGCCCGCGTCCTGCGAGACGCCCGCGGTGGCCATGGGCGGAGCCGTGGCAGGAACCTCGGGCTCCACGGCCTCCAGTCCGCAACACGGGGAGCGCACACTGCAGAGACAGGCTAAGATGAGCAAGGAGATGTTTAAGGACTTCCAGATGGCAAAGCCACCAGCCATGCCTGCCAGGAAGAGCGAGCAGCCTAGCCTGTCCTGCACCACAGACGCTTTCACCAGCTACTTCAGCAGAGTGGGGATGGCGCAAGACACGGACGACTGCGACGACTTCGACATCTCGCAGATGAACCTCACGCCCGTCACCTCCACCACGCCCTCCACCAACTCACGTGAGTAGGACGCTTGACTCAAATTTGTGGCTGGTTATGTAAATGCGATTATAGGGGGGGAAACTAGTTTAAAACACGTGGTCAAATAAAATAAAATATTTGTATTCATGTTGATTTCATATGGAAATATGTTACGTCTCCCTATGTAAGATGTCTATGGGTAATGTGGTATATAACATATAAGTGTTAAAGTTAGATCAATTAAAAAAAAAAAAGTATTACTCCCTCATACCCTATTACCCCTAGATATCTTAAATAGGAAGACATAACATAAATGGGGGCTCGTCCGGGATTTTTATACCATTTTCAAGAAAAGTTTAGATATATAAATGGGGTAATATTAAAAATATATATATATATATTTTTTTTATACAAATATCATGAATTATTCATTCATAATTATCATTACATTTTTGGAAAGTTGCAACATATGCATTTACTACCTCAACTTAAAGGGTCAATTTACTGTAGTATTTTAAGAAACTTATTGACTACGGGATTTTGATCCACATTTTCTGACGGGTTTTAAGCTTACATGCATAAGTTTAGTCACATTGATCATGACTAGTTTAGACAAATCCAAAATTCATTCACCTAAGTACAAATTTCTCCAGTTTCAGGGGTGAAATATTTACTGGTTAGCAATAAAAGTGAGTTGTTGTTTTTTTTTTTTCAAGAGGTTTAAAGTTGGAACGAAACGGAAGTCTTTTCTCCCCTATTGTGATGTATATCCGAGTGAAATGGCTTCTCAAATTAGCAAAAATATAGGGCGTGACTTGATTTTAAAATATATATTTTTATATTATTCATAAATATCATAATTTTTTGGAGAGTTGCACCACATAACATTTTACAACCTGATTTAACCAAGTTATGTGATATTTTAAAAGACTGATTTACAACTTTGCGAAATTAAGCTGTTTTCTGCGGGTACATGAGTGCTGAACGGCCGCTGAAAGCCTGGCAAAACGCCTTTAAAAAGCCTGAAAGCCTTTGAAACTAATTTTAAATCAGGTGCTATGTTTATAGTCACATGAGGTCTAAATAACTACATTCTCGCCTAGAAAACTCGTATAACTACATTTCGTGACACAACAACAGTAGTGTTTTTAAAAAAAATATGATGGATTTGCTCAACCGCCATAACAGCCGCAGTAAGCAGAATGATGCAAACGGTAAAACGGTTCCAGTGTTCAGCCAATCAGATTCGAGAGCCAGAAAGAATTGTTGTATATTGTATTAATAAAATATTTTGATATTATATATGCACTAGATGCTTTTATCAAAAATGTGTTACACAACGTTAAATTACATTTTGTTAGTTCATGCATTACTTAAACCCATGACTTTGGCATTGTTAGCATCTGCTCTACTCTTTGAGCACAGCCACAGGACATCAATTGACCTTTCACTGATGTCTTAATTATTTAATACATTATAGTTTTAATTTGAGGTTGGTTAGCATCTTCCTCTTATTTCAATAATAAGAATTTATGACAGCCAACATTTAAATTATTATATCTTGGCACTGGTTTAAAAACATAATGATTATCTTTAGAAAGCTGCAATTTTCCTTTTTGCTTCACTGCATAAAATTCAAAATGTGTTTCTGGGTCAAGCGACTACACATATTAGATTAAATTATTTGAATTTATTTATATTTATTTATACTTTTTTTATACTTTCACTCTGATTTAAGAGGTTGGTCACGGTTAGGTTAGGCTTAGGGATCGGTATAGGGATATGTTTTTATATCAGGAATGTTGTTTCAGGACCAACAGAATCACATAATGCTGTAGCTCCATAAACCCTAAATACATCAACAAAGAAAACGAATCTCACATAGAAGAACTTGGTATCTCACCACATGCCTTTCTCTCTCTCGCCTCTCTCATCGCAAGCCCTTAACAGTGCTGACACGGCTAGAAAGGCTTTATCCGTTTCCTACTACAGAACTTCAACCTCATCCCGTCTTTCATCAACACATCCTTTTTCACTCAGAGGTTGAAAGGTGGGCTTTGATGCTGTTGCCCAGAAGGCATTGTCTTTAGTCAGCGTGAAAATGACAATTAGTACTGCGGTGGGGAACGACGGCAGGGGGAAAGAGAGAGTCAGTCACAGGCCCAGCTGTGCTTCTGGCGAACAGTGTAATTATCACTGATCTCTAGGGAGCCCTGCGCTGTGTGTTGGGCCTGTTTGGATCCTCTCGCTCCTGTAGTGCTAATTATTGCTGCGATGGAACGCCACACCGTCCCACGTTTGCACACAGGCAGGCCGTGCGTGAGAGACATACTCATTTATTAGGTGTCAATAAGGGATTTTGATCCACATAGGACCCTTTCTGACAAGTTTTGGGCTTAAATGCATACGTTTAGTCACACTAATCATGACTAGTTCGTGCAAAACACAAAATACATTCCCCTAGGCACAAATCGTTCCAGTTTCGAGACGAAATATCAACTGAATGGTGCCAAATAGTGATTTTTTTTTTGTTCAAAATTAACAAAGATTAAATGAGTCATTACGTCATCATTCCTTCTTCCAAAACTAGTTTTAGCATTATAAATCTCGAACCTCATCCGTTTGAAAAAAGATAACCATATTCATCCGCACAGTCACGCAGAGCCGAAGCACAACCAAAACAATATTCTTCCGCAAAATGCATGTTTTCAAGTTTGTTTGTTTTTTCAACCGCTAGAGGGCCAAAAGTTACATAGTGTACCTTTAAAGGGATTGTTCACTGTGAAATAAAATTTTGGTATGTTTTAGCTTACCTCAAGGGCATCCAAGATGTAGGTGTCTTTTTTTCCGCAGTAGTTTCAATTTTGATATTTTTAGGTCAAACCGTTCTTGTCTGTCAGTCATATAATGCAGTTATACGGTCACTGTCTCAAAGAGCAAGCACAGAGTCCAAATTAAAACAATTCCACATCGTCCAAATTAAACAATTCCCCATCATAAGTACACATTGATGGCCTAAGACACGAAACGAGCGGTTTGTGTGAGAAAACAAACAGTATTTATATCGTTGTTACCTCTTGAACACAGCCGCGTCCAAATGATCTGAGGGCGCGGGCGGGTATAGATATATACACTAGATGTCGCCTTGGCTACGGTTTCGTTCCAATGAACTGCTGTAGCCAAGGCGACATCTAGTGTATATATCTATACCCGCCCGCGCCCTCAGTAGCCAAGGTTTTAATTTGGACTCTGTGCTTGCTCTTTGAGACAGTGACCGTATACCTGCATTATATGACTGACAGACAAGAACGGTTTGGCCTAAAAATATCAAAATTAAAACTACTGCGGAAAAAAGACACCTACATCTTGGATGCCCTTGAGGTAAGCTAAAACAAACCAAAATTTTATTTCAAAGTGAACTATCCCTTTAAGTAACAAATATAAACCACATAACTAACTCAAAACCAACAGGAATTCTCTTACTCACCCTTAAGGCTGGAATACTCCACATGACTTGATTTGCAGTTTGGATAAATTGATGCTAGTTGCCTAAAGACAATGACAGTCTGCAGATTTTGGGCAGATGGAGTTGACATTTCTCTGAAATCGCGTAGTGCTTGGTAGGCATAGGCTTATTTTTTAGCTTCGGGCTTTTAGCTTCATTCCACCGAGTCAGATGAGATCAAACTTATTTGATATTTTGAGCTGATTTTAGAACATGCGTTGAGCGTCTCTTAACAACGAGGTGCCTGTTTGATTTTGTCAAATCCAAAATGCAACCTCAGATGAGATCATAACATTTTCTGATGTGTTTAAAACACTTGCAGCACTTTGAAGATAAATTCTGTGAGTTTGTGGGTTCACTGTGAGCCGGGCTCATTGCTAGCAACATGCTAGAGCCAAAATAGAACTACAAAATATTTGTAGTGCGGTATTTCAAATAAAATAAAAGCTGTGTTCTAAGTCTTCAAAAGCTTTTTGATGGTTAGGTGCAAGATGCAGACTTTCAATGAGAGTAAAAGTCATAGTGCTTTTAGCGCCACCCTGTAGACATTTCGAATGGAAACTGCAACAATTTGTAGCTGCACTAATGCATTTTGCTTTTGGAAAACCATATCTGTTTTATTTTTAACGTAAGAGCGGGTTATGTAATTTGAATGAGTATTTTAGCTAGCGAAGGCTAATGAATTCAAAGGAAATAGCTTAGAGTACATACGTGTTGAAAAATAAGTTGAATACATAGTCATTGACGGTAGTCATAGTCATTACATATTTGAGTAAAAACAGGAAAATTTCCTTGGCTGGATGCAACAACCGTCACTGAGCTGTGAGAGCGAACGGCTCGCTGAAGCAGTTTAAGGTTGCATGAGCCCAAAAAGGAACATTGTTTTCATGTATAATTGATCACAAATGAGCCTCGTCTTTAATGTAAGTGTGAAAATTTCAGTCAGACTGCAAAAGATATTTAGTTATTCTCCCAGCGGGTGAAAAACATATTTGTGCTTTCTTAGCGTCACCCAACAACACATCAGACGCTTTAAATCAGCTAATGCAATAAACAAATGTGAGATTTACTATGTGTGGCGTGTTACTAACCATAACTCTGGCCTTTTCTCTCTACAGCACCCACCCCGGCCCCCCGGCAGAGTTCTCCATCAAAGTCCTCGTCCCACGCCAGTGACCCGCCCACCGATGACTCTTTTGGTGAGGCAGAGGGCAGCCCCAGTCGGAGCGGGGAGGAGGATGCTGTAAGTACTGCTGATTGTAGGAAATGTAGTTTTTCAACAATATCAGCTCTGATCCCACATGTGCTTTTTATTACACAAAATACAATCAGAATCAAAACCTAAAGTTCAAGTTTAGTTTCTCCTATCAGCACTGACTTCATGAATCCTTGCAGACTTACATGATTAATATTGTTAAAATGTAAATACATATTGCATATCCTTATGAAAAGTGAAGTATTAGAATAGAGCCTGATTCTCCCCTACTGATTTTAATATGCATTATTACCTCATAAAGATTATAACACCTCAAAAAAGCTATTATCCAAATGGCCAACACTTTTTAGACTAAAGACGTGTTGTGTCCTCGTGTTGTTCCAAACTCAAACGACTTGCTTTCTTCCTTCCATGGAAAACAAAAGGAAAAATAGTTGAATAATGTACTGGTCACTCTCACTAGCTTTAAAATCATTTCAAAGTGTGAAAAGGATATAAAAGCATCATAAAATGGTTTATATGGCCTGTCTGATGTATTCAGAGTGTTTGGAAACCATGTTAGCTTTGTGTTATGAACAAACTAAAATCTTCATTAGAGTTCATAATTTGCAGTTCATGGACATCAGATTTTCTTTTATAGTTCGCAAAATTGGTTTAAATGATTCATTCATGGATTTGACTAATCCAGTTATCAAGTTCAAGTCAGATTGAGTCAGTAGTTAACATTATGAATAACAATACATTTCAATGTTTTTCACTTAAATCTGCTTCAGAAGACATATTGAAATAACAAACACATCATATCAGCTATTTTATGGTGCTTTTATGTAATGACGTGAAATTTTGGGTGAAAGTTCTGTGAAAACACATCAGTGGTGCCGTCCACTGTATTTCAGAAACTGTAGGTATTCTCTCTCTCTCACTCTCTCTCTCTCTCTCTCTCTCTCTCTCTCTCTCTCTCTCTCTCTCTCTCTCTCTCTCTCTCTCTCTCTCTCTCTCTCTCTCTCTCTCTCTCTCTCTCTCTCTCTCTCTCTCTCTCTCTCTCTCTCTCTGGATCTCTATCAGATATGACTCATCAGAAAATGCCATGGAAACCCGACTAGTGCTCTTTCTCCTTTCTTTTATATTTCAGCTGAACAAAAAGTTTAATTAGTCCTTGAGTGTGTCTCTCTCTCTACTGAAATGGCATTGGACTTACGAGTGCAGCCATAGAGGGAATATTCATAAAAATCCAAAATGCTGTAGTCTAAAGCCTTTTATGCGGTAGCACAATACAGGACTCTTTTTAACAGTAGGGTTTTCACTGCTCCGGTAATGGGCACATGTGTGCGGGAACTTATGAATACATCAGTGTGTGGGTGGACTAATAAATGGATGGATGGATGGATGGATGGAGAGATGGACAGATAGATGGATACTTTATCTTTTTTGCACATTTACAGCACTGCCTATGCTTCTGTTCTTACCGTTGCAAGAAAAAAATGTGAACTATTTGATTTACTATGGGTTTCTTCTTTCCTGCTGCTTTATAAAAGCTTATTTCCTGTCACTTTTCCTCTTTCTTTTCCCCTAATCTTTTCCTTTCCCCTTCTATGCTACTCTCTCTTTTTCCAGGCTGGAGACTCCCAGCAGTCTCCGGGTGCGAGTGAGCCTCAAGCAGAGCCTGAGAGCTCAGAGACGGACAGTCCTCAGGTCGGTAGCTAGATAGCGGCAGGTCAGGGTAGGTATCTGTCCTCTTTTATTCCCCCTCTTCTTCGTGTCGGCCTGCTCCAACCATGAAGTCACGTCAGCACGCCTTCACCCGTCCTCACCACCATTACATAGACCCACACATCGTGGCCGTGTGTTGTGGTGCTCTTTCTCTTTATACTTTACACTTTTTCTACTCTCTAACTCTCTTAGGCTGCGTTCACACAGTCAGTGTACTAAAAGGTGTGACTCTTGATTTGTCCTGTTTGTACTATTACAGATCTTGATTCAATCCTCTGTTAGGAATGGGATCTTGATTTATGTCTTTAACCCAAGTGACATGGTAACCATAGTTTAATGATCGTAAAGAATTATCAAGACTTTTTGTGTTTTGTAGCATGCATAGTGTCTTGTAGTGTTAATTTTCATTCTGAACAAGGACATTTCAGCCATTTTATGATGGTCAGGACCCTTAAATATGATTGTCCCACTTGCGAGGGAATCCCTTTCTAAATTATAAATACAGTTAAATATTAGGAGTGATATTATAAATATTTCAAAATAATCGATAATTGGGTTTTAAAAAGTCAAATCAAATTATCAAAATATTTGGAAACTTTTTTTAAGCATCCATTAAATTGATAGAGCATATTTAAATTAACTTTTATTTACAATTTGATCAATAAACATCAATAATTACAAATATTGTTACATAGCAGCTTTACAGAAAATATTGCCTATTTGCACAACATTTGTGTGTGTGTATATATATATACACCATTCTTTACCATATATATACTATACCATTCAAAAGTCAGTCATTTTATTTTTTATAAATTAATATTTTTAGACAGCAAGGATGATTTTAATTGATCAAAGTGACTGTAAAGTATTTTACAGTGTTATATTAAAAAAAAAAACTTTTTACGCATTAAATCCAGAAAAAACACCACAGGAATAAATGACATTTTAAAAAAATATAAACATAGAAACAGTTATTGCAAATTTGTAATATTTCATAATATTACTGTTTTTAATGTATTTTTAATCAAATAAAAGCAGCTTTGGGCAAGTATAAAAAAAAACTAAATGTTAGAAAATTAGGGTAATAATCATGAAACTACTGTATATGCTAATTTTTTTATACCTAAAGTTAAAATCTATGACTCTATGGAAGCTTGTTTCAACGGTATAAAAATAATACAAAATTAACTTTTTATCTCATGTGATAAATAAAGTAAAAACTTTATTTATCACATGAGATAAGTTACATTTTACATTTTTTTTATTGCACAGCGGAAAAGCTTCCATAATGATTGCCAATAGAATAAAATAATTGTGATTTATCTTTGGATTTTTCTTCGTAACCTTAACAGCCATCTGTCAAAATGTCTTCCTATTTGTGTACTTTAACTGTACTTAGCACTCCAAACATGACTGACAAGTGTATTCTGCTACTGTGTGAATGTGGCCTTATTCTCTGCCTTCAGTTTCTTTCTCTCTCTTTCGCTCTCTCTCTCTCTCCGTTTCTCATCTCGCCGTCCCTGCCTGCTGCTGCAATCACTCTTACGCTGGTATGCATCTCATGGGAACATGGTTTATATGCTTTTATGGTGTAATTTTGTTTAGTTTATGACAGAGTATGAGTGAGTTTGTGTGTGTGTGTGTCCCTTTAATCCCATAAAGCTTCCTGATCTGTGTGAGTAGCAATGCTTTTGAACGTGTTTTTTAAACAGCGGTGTTGCATGGCATACCCATGAACATCATGAATGATCCACATCTAAGTATCTGTGTTGTGTCATTTCCAGATATACAAAATGAGGTCATGAATGATTTTTATATTGTCACTCATCACAGCAAAAGCACACAACATACTGAACTGATCTGAACCGAAGTAAAACGAGGTCTGACACGCAAACTAGATCCTTTTTTTATCTTTGATTTCTGTCATTGCGACTAAAAGGATAAAATAATGCTGGTCTTAAACATTTAAACAATGAACAAACAAGCCGCATGCCATTCTCTTTCTGTTTATCTGTCTACAGCTTATTTAATACTAAATTAACACCAATCCAGTTGGCTGGTAACCTTAGAATTGCAACATACAGTGTTACTCAACTTAAACTGAATTGTATGAATGATAGTCCCAACCTCGATTTGATGGAGATTTGCCCAAATACTTGTCACAAGAAACAAAGTAGCACCTTGATTTCTTTTTAAAAATGTGGACTTCCAAAATCCGAATGGGCTGGAAAGTGAGCGATCGCTCGGTGGTACCTGTCTGGAGGAGACATGAGCTCATCAGGATGAATCATTAATGAAGGGCTCTGGGAGCCAGAGGCTTGTTTCTCTGACTGTAGGAAGACTGATGTAGCAGACTCATCTCTACCTGCCTAATGATCAGAGCCAATCCTGACCTCCCTGGGGCCCTAAGATAAATTCTGTTAAAGGGGCCCTCCTACCTGACCCATGAGCGATGTAAACCATTTGCCATTGCCACACAGTCACACCTGACACCCCAGTGCTCCCACTACAATCCTCCCTCCTTTAACTAGTACTAATGAAAATGTAATTCCTGAAATCAGAAATAGACATTGTTACTAGAAAAAGTACATTCTTAATATCAAGAATTCACATTTAATTACAAATTTAATTATTGATATCAAAAATGCATCCTGTGAATGAACAAAAGCTAAACTGGCTTGCCATAGCATGTCACTGTGTTTTAAATGGTTATTATTTACTGAGGGATGTGCATCCTTATTGACCAGTATGTCCAGCTAATCAACATTTTAAATGCAATATAGCCTATAAATCAATCAATGTCAATACATTGCTTTCCATCTTGCTTTATTGCAGAGTTGTAACTTAACCTTGACTTGGAGACTAAATAATCATTGTCTTGTTTTAAAAGTATGTGCGCCTATAATGAGGAGTGCCATCACGCACATATTGTACTGGTCCCCACAGATGTTTTGCTGGAAAGTGCGTGTTTCATTTCACGCACGCGGTTATCTTTTCCGAGCTGCAGTTTATAAACAAACACCGTTGCCCTTTGTCGTTTATCAAACGTAATAAATAGTTGTATTTCACTCTCACTTTTTTTTGTCACACAAAGTTACAGAACAGCCCTGGAAGTGGCCAGCATTAGCAAGCAAGACACAGTTTCACTTAATTTTCTCATTGACGTTGTAAACTTTGATTGACGCTCTTTGACACAAGGGGGAGGCGGGTAATTTGAGTAATTTGCGGGGCCCTACTCAACTTGCGTAGTGTGCGTATAGGGCTGATCGGCTCTGCTAATGATGAATGAAGCACTGGTCCCCACTGAAATATTAACACACCTACATACACCCCCTATAAACACACAGACTGTAGAACAGATGTGTCTGTCCATTACTATAAAATTAAGGAAAACTGATTCTTTTAAAAATTCTTACAGAGTTCTTGAGAGGTTTTATCAAAGGTTACTGTCATAGTTATTAACGATGGTATATTATGCCCTTTTACAAAGTCTTGATTTTGTTTTTGGGGACTATTAGAATAGGTTTTCATGCTTGAATGTTGAAAAAACATTCAACAGCAATTGAATTGTACATCGCTGCAGCTCCTCTCTTTACAGTCTGTCAGTAACGCTCTGGGGTGCGTTTCCCGTACAACGACATAACTCGCTGCTTCACTACCATAATACGATGCATCGTTGAAGAAATCAACTAGCTAGTCACGACTGTTTCCCGAAACCATATTGTCGCAAATTGGTCGTTCAACCACATTGGTTAATGATGTCACGTACGTGGTGGAGTAACTTTCAATTAATCTGTTTGAGATCGAATTAATGCTAGATGTTTTGCTATAAATTACGGGCATGGCATCTAAGAACTATTTCTCATTTTTCTCAGTTATTTAGCTTTATTTCCAGATTCAATCATAGGCTCGTTCTTACGTACTAGAGCATGTACGCATATGCGCAGTCTTCAAAAATGGTGCTTTAAATCTATTGACAAACTAAAGACGTAAATTACATTTGTAGGTATTCTAAATAAAAGATATAGATCATACTGAATGTCAGCTTGCTTATTTTGCTCAAGATAAGGATTTAGTAAGTCCACATGTCAAGCAAACTAGAAACTATGCTTCTAACCACAGGTGGAGAGCTGTCGTTCCGACCACACAACTTTGCGATGCTGTTTGCGATTGTTCGTTGGAACTAAGGTTTCGGGAAACACGGACTCGTTGAACTATGCTGATAGTGACGGAACGTGCGACAATAGTTTTTCTTTAGAGAAACGCACCCGTTTAGTTCCTGTCTCTATGAAGCCCCTCCTTCTGAAAAGCTCAATGTGCTCTGATTGGTCAGCTGGAGCAGTGTGCTGTGATTGGTCAAACGTTTCAAGCGTGTAACGGAAATGTCACGTCAGTCCTTTACCATAACTGCAAGTTTCAACACACTACTAACTCAACTCAACCAGGCCTCGTCCTTTTATTTTGCACATGGCTTGATTGGAAATTATTAAAAGGAGGAACGTGACGTGTTCGTTCCCGGAAGAAAACTCAAGAGTACAATCGAGGCGTTTCAGGGAGTTCAGAAACAGTGCTTACTGATATAGAGTCTTACTCCCTTTGGTGTTGATTTGTCCTGTGTATGATCCTGGTATGATATTGTCTCTGATCATAGTTTCAGAGCACACGATGAGCTAGTAATACTCAGTTTACTGTGCTTGAAGCAGTATGACGGCTGGGCACTGTGTGGTTGGCAGTCATTGCCAATAGGATTATAATAGCGGTTGACTGAAGATGATGTTACTCTGTACTGTCTGCACAGTGATGATCAGGAACGGTAAGTGTTCTCGCTGACAGTGACCTTCTGTTGGAATATGAGCCAATAGCAGTGTTGCCAGATCTCACTAAAAAAAACAAGCAACCTTTAAAATTGGCTTAAAATAAACAGTAGGTTACATTGCATTCTGCTACAAAAAAAAGTATTTTCAATAGTTATACTCTTTCACAAAAATAAGTCAAATGTCAATGAATAAATTGCTCTCATACACACACATCTATGGAAAGGACGGGGAAAAAGCACAGATTTTAAAGGTGCAATTAACTACAGCGATTATTAATGACATTATGTCAGAGAACAGAGCAGTTGGAACTGTAGGTGGGGGATTTGACAACTGCAATTACTTGTCTATCAAACTTTCGTTTTGCTAAGCCGGAATACATTTTATTTTAGCACGGAGAAACGACATTAAAATGATCAAAAGGGACAGTATGCGACTAAAACATACTTTTTTCCTCTTGCGATAAGTTATTCCAAACATCATGGCGATGGATTTTGGTAGGTTTACGTACACCGCAGCCACCGCTATAGCCATTAGTTGTAATTGAAGGAGATGTAGGCGTGTTATCCAAGCATTAATGGCAAGGAAAGACCCTTATACTTAAGAGCGGCATGTATGAGGTGTTTCTCCTTCATATCTGCTTCAAGGTTTTGATATATTGTGGCACTTCTTTGTTGTTTGGCAACCAGTATTCCTGTAATTGTTTTGTCTTTAATGAGTTTAATAAAGAACTCTGTCTCGTCTTCTGTCCAAACATACCGCGCCACCTTTAAAGAATGATCGACTTTCACATACGCAAGGTGACCTGTAAATGCTGTAAATTTCAATTGCAGTTTTGCGAGATAATCCTTTTTCGAATTGCCTGAAAAACCACCTCATGCGAGCGCAAATATTTTTTCCGATATATGGGACTTTTTGCGAAATTTACGTTATTATTTTTGGTGAAGCATTATTCAGCTCAGTTTCAGCTATGATAAAAAGACATCCACTCTTGCATTTCGTGTTCATGCATTTTGGGCGCGAAGAAATAAAGTGAGTGTGTTTGTTTGGGTTGATTTCGAAAATCAACAGTGTTTCTCAGAAATTGCTTACTGCACCTTTAATGTAGATAGCATTTTTACGTGTATAACAGAAAAAAGCTGCTTAAGACGTTACCATAAAGGACTTTGCTTATAAAAGTGGACACATCAACGCAGTCTTTCTTCAATTTATTTCATTTTCTCTACCACTTTCACTCAGCAGGGTTGACTGATCTATTTCCCTTGCTCTACCTCTCACCTACTTAGTCATCCATTTCTTCCTTCCCCTCTTTATGTACTTCCTCCCACACTCCCTTTCACTTGGCTTTCCTCTTTTTCAGCTTTTTAGTGTTCCATTCATTTTATCTTCTGACTCTTTCTCTCGCTCTCTAAAACACTTATCCTGTCATCTCTCGCCCTGTGTGTCCGTTTGAGCGCCCACGATGGGCGGAAATGTCTGTAAGTGAGTGATAATTGCTGTTTGAGGTTCTGATTTCAAACTGTAGGGTTCAGGCTGCAGTCTGGACACACACTGACTGGAAGCTCTAATTGTACCTTATCTAAGCCTTCCTTTGCTCCTTAATGTTCTTTTTTTATAAATAACCTTTTGATGAAGAGAGAATCCACAGGGTTTTTTGTTGTGAAGTGGGTGGTTCTAATGCAGCTAGTCTGCAATTATTAAATATAAAGATTAAAAACATGGATGAGCTTGTTCTGAGAGCAGGTAGAGTACGAGGCTGGTGAATTTTTGGCACACATTTTGTCTCTGTTTCCAGTGTTTTCTGCAGCAGTTTATCTACTGAGCAGCTGATGTGGTGTAGCTCTTGGTGTCATGGAGTAAGTTTGTGAATGCAGTGATTTTCAGAAAGACCTCTGTTGCCACCTGGTGTTAATTTGGAAGAAATGCTTGTTTGATTTATGTTGCCAGATTTATACCAGATTTTGCTCCCTCACATGCAACACAGACCAATTTTTTTTTCACACTAACTGTACTTTTCAATTGAGATCTGGGGTACTTTCATTTATATTATAGGTAATGTTTATTAAATAGAAATTATTTTCACACTCTATATATACATACATGTGTATGTGTGTGTATATATATACATATATATATATATATATATACAGTATATATATATATATATATATATATATATATATATATATATATATATATATATATATATTAGGGTGCATCAAATTTGAATGGAAAATTTTAATTTCAAATATCAATTTGGCTGGCATTGCATTTTGTTCCAATTAACATAAAAATGACTTTTGCAAAGTTTTGAGGGATTCCATTGAGATTTAGGGGTGCCACCTAACACATGAACTTTGGCGAAATTTCGAAAAATGTGCAATTTTTAGTCTAATTGCCAAAAGGTTGACCTGGAAATGTTGAGTACAGTGAACTTTTATACAGTAACATGTTCTATAGGGTTATCAAAGTAAAAGTGGTTTGTTTGAAACCTTTGGGCAACTTGGGCATTTCTCAGAATTCAACTTTCAAGATTGTCCATTCAGTTGTCCTATAGACAAAATGAATGGAGGTCAATGGGACATGTTCACGTGGCCTTACCCTGTTAATTTACTGTAACAACTACAATGCTACTCTCAATACACATGAGACATCTACAGTGGGGAGAACAAGTATTTGATACACAGCAGATTTATTAGGTTTTCCCACTTACAAAGCATATAGAAGTCTGTCATTTTGATCTCTAAAGTTGACTCTTCAACTGTGAGTGACAGAATCTAAAACAGAAATCCAGAAAATCACATTGTATGATTTTTAAGTAATTAATTTGCATTTTATTGCATGACATTAGTATTTGATACATCAGAAAAGCAGAACTTTGGTACAGAAACCTTTGTTTGCAATTACAGAGATCATACGTTTCCTGTAGTTCTTGACCAGGTTTGCACACACTGCAGGAATTCTGGCCCTCTCCTTCATACAGACCTTTCTCCAGATCCTTCAGGTTTCGGAGCTGTCGCTGGGCAATACGGACTTTCAGCTCCCTCCAAACATTTTTTATTGGGTTCAGGTCTGGAGGCTGGCTAGGCCACTCCAGGAACTTAAGATGCTTCTTACGGAGCTACTCATTAGTTGCCCTGGCTGTGTGTTTCGGGTCGTTGTCATGCTGGAAGACCCAGCCACGACCCATCTTCAATGCTCTTACTGAGGGAAGGAGGTTGTTGGCCAAGATCTTGCGATACATGGCCCCATCCATCCTCTCCTCAATACGGTGCAGTCGTCCTGTCCCCTTTGCCGAAAAGCATCCCCAAAAAATGATGTTTCCACCTCCATGCTTCACGGTTGGGATGGTGTTTTTGGGGTTGTACTCATCCTTCTTCTTCCTCCAAACATGGCAAGTGGAGTTTAGAGCAAAAAGCTCTATTTTTGTCTCATCAGACCACATGACCTTCTCCCATTCCTCCTCTGGATCATCCAGATGGTCATTGGCAAACTTCAGACGGCCCTGGACATGAGCAGGGGGACCTTGTGTGCGCTGCAGGATTTTAATCCATGACGGCGTAGTGTGTTACTAATGGTTTTCTTTGAGGCTGTGGTCCCAGCTCTCTTCAGGTCATTGACCAGGTCCTTCCATGTAGTTCTGGGCTGATCTCTCACCTTCCTCATGATCATTGATGCCCCACGAGGTAAGATCTTGCGTGGTTCCCCAGACCGAGGGAGATTGACCGTCACCTTATTGCATTTTCTAATAATCGCACCCATCCTAGCATCCTAGCCTTGTGCTTGTCTACAATTTTATCCCTGATCTCCTTACACAGCTCTCTGGTCTTGGCCATTGTGGAGAGGTTGGAGTCTGTTTGATTGAGTGAGTAGACGGGTGTCTTTTATACCGGTTCTGAATTTTTGTTTTAGATACCGTCTCTCACAGTTGAAGTGTGCCTATGATAAAAAATAACAGACCTCTACATGCTTTGTAAGTGGGAAAACCTGCAAAATCGCCAGTGTATCAAATACTTGTTATCCTCACTGTATACCCTGAATATGACATTGTCCACTCTAGAATACTGTTGATGTTAACACTAGAACTGCCATGGCGGTCATTTTGACCGTTTTGAATTTTATATCTGCAATAACTTTGTTGAAAAAATAAATACAATCCTGATGGTACCTGACTTTTCCTAAAAGTGTCTGTATTTTCATTTAAAATGTTTTTCATATAAAATACACATAAGGCAAAAAAACAAATTAACATATTTACCTATTTCGGCCATAGACGGTCATATTGACCGCACTGAATTTCGCAGTATTATATAGGCTATACTAATATACACAACAATAAAATGTGGTAAAAAATACACTAAACATATTCAAGAACAAATCATTAAAATGTAATGATATTCAGAACAGAACAAGAATGAAAAAATAACTATAAACAAGCCAAAATAAAATAGGCTACTTTATAAGCGAAAGTGAAAGTAAGCGGCGTTGGGCTCACGTAACAGGGTTGAGGTCGGGTTCTAGAATCAAAATGTTTCAACATTCGCGATGTATTTGAATGGTAAACTATTCTTTATTATAGGCTTTGTACTTCACTCACGTTCCAATATCGACGGAAAAAATCATCCTCTTCACATGCACAAAATGGTACGAATTGTACTAGGCTACTGACAAACAGAGCAGTGGAATTTTTATATTTTAGGTTGACTATTTTATTATTATATTTTATTATGGCCATAATGAACAGGCTGCAATGTCAAGATTGCAATGCTGGAATATGGTGTGTGTGTGTGTGTGTGTGTGTGTGTGTGTGTGTGTGTGTGTGTGTGTGTGTGTGTGTGTGTGTGTGTGTGTGTGTGTGTGTGTGTGTGTGTGTGTGTGTGTGTGTGTGTGTGTGTGTGTGTGTGTTTGTGTCTGTCGGCGGGCGCGGGCGCGATCAAACAGAAACATGAAAACATAGGCTATACTCCGTCATTTTGTTCAGGACATATATGGATATTATTTATTTATAAATGTATAATTAAACTTGTTTAAATGTACAGTTTGGTTTTGTTTTGTTTTTAAAAGACATCCTAATACAATAAATGCATTAATCTCTCAATTGGGTATTTATCATTAAAGATATAGCCTAGTTTGGAATCTAGCGGTCAAAATGACCGCTTGCGGCAGTTCTAGTAGTTATGGAATTCTGGCACTTCTAGTGTTAAGCTTAATAGCTTAGCTAACATAGATAGCTAACTGTGGTTAGCAAACTGTTGCTAGCTAACGTTAGCTAGATGTAATGAGCACCAAATACCTATAAATATGACTTAAATGACTTATGATAAATAAGTATACAAACACACAATTACAGATATGATAATAATTATGTAATAATACATACCCAACACAGAAAGAGCACCTCAAATAGAAAGATCGCCTCAGTTTTCTTGAGCTGTAGTATTGTTTACCTCAGATCTCCATTGTGACCATTGAGCACTGTTAAGCACTTTATCCAACAAAAACAGATGTGTGGTGGCACCCCTAAATCATCATGTACTGGAAAAATATTTTGCATGTGTTGTTTCTACATATATTGGAACATTTTTAGCACCCAGCCATATCAAAATTCAAGAATTGTGTTTTTTGATGCACCCTAATATATATATATATAGGGACCTGTGAACAATAAAAATGTACAATTTTAAAAGCCCTCAAAAAATGGTCAATTGTGTGTGTGTGTGTGTGTGTGTGTGTATATATATATATATATATATATATTAGGGCTGTCAAAAGATTAATTGCGATCAATCACATCCAAAATAAAAGTTTGTGTTCACATAATATATGAGTGTGTACTGTGTATAATTATTTTGTATATATAAATACACACACATGCATGTATATATTTAAGAAATATTTGCATACATATACTGTATATATTTGTATATAATTTATATTATATATAAATATATTTTTTTATATATAAATTACACATTTTTCTTAAATATATACAAGCATGTGTGTGTATTTATATATACAAATTTAATTATACACAGTACACACACATATATTATTTAAACACAAACTTTTATTTTGGATGCGATTAATCGCAATTAATCTTTTGACAGCCCTAATATATATATATATATATATACATATATATAATGGATATATTTTTGTATTTATATAAAATATAATCGTATTTTTTAACAAATAAACATCGGAAGGTGTGTCAGACCTTGTTAATATATATTTCTGTAAACAATAAAAATTTACACTTTTAAAAGCCCTCAAAAAATGGTCACTGACTAAATATCTATGATAATTCAGATAAACTTTAATAATAAATATGTTGAAAGATTCGTTATGTGTCCAGATGATATAGTTACAACTTTTACTAGTAGGGGCAAACGTGTTTCCCATCTGAGAGTTTTGTCATTTATATTTTAGTGACCCTGCTCTGTTTATGTTCAGGGGAAGGACCCTCTTTATGCCCAGATCAACAAGGGGAAGAAGTGAAGGATCATGGGAACTCTGCACAGACGTGATCAGCGCTGGGGGGAGCAGGAGACCAAAACACTGGAGATCAACTCTCTGCCCTGTGTGTGTGTGTGTGTGTGTGTGTGTGTGTGTGTGTGTGTGTGTGTGTGTGTGTGTGTGTGCACCCATCCGTGTGTATATGTATATGAGAGAGAGAGAGAGAGAGTGTGTGTGTGTGTGTGTGAGCGCGGTCACTCCAGCCTGAACGGTCCACTTCTCCAAGCAGCCATCTCTCTAGAGCCGCCCCGTCCCCCTCACGACTTCCTCCGTTACTCCCTCCGCAAGGATCGAGAGGGACAGACTCTCTCCATACCACTTTGTTTCTTTCTCACCGTGTTTTCTGCACATGACAGCAGTGCATTGTGGGTGATTTCAACCTTACAGCACCCCTCATAGCCTTATGAGCCCAGCTCTGCAGCTTAATTCATGCCCTTCGTCCTACTTCCAGTTTCTGCTGGTCTGACTCTTTATAGAGACCGCACTACGGGAAACTCTCGAGAGGTGCCTGTCGGACCCCCGATCACGCATCCGACCCAAGACCACCATAATCCATCACAGAGCGGATCCATCTGTGACTTACGCGATCCATCCTTTTGGGTTTATTTGGTTTTTCCTCTCACACGTATTTGAGATTCTGCTGCTAGAAAGCTATGCAGAGCTAAAAGAAGAAAAAAACAACAGCAACTCACTTTCTCTCTCGGATGGAGAACAGACACGAGGAATGACTTTTGCCAAATCTCAAGATTTTGGAGCAGCTGAATCTGACAGGGGAACTCGAGGCAACGGACATTGCAAAAACCTGTGATTGAACTGTTCCTTCTCTATAGCTTTTGTACAATACTAATGAGAAAACAAAACAAAAACATGACGTTGAAATGGAATTTTTATTTTATAAGTCAAGTGGAGCCCTTGAAGTCGACTTTAGATGTGTTTTAGGGGTAAACATGGCTTTAAAATCTGATCGTTGGTTTGCCAAACTCATTTTGTAAATAATAATAATTATTATTATTATTGATCATAATAATGACGACAATGACAAATAATAATGATGATAATAATAATGGTTCCGATTATAACAGTGTTCATTCCATCCTGTGGACTTCCGTGCCATAAAATAGGCTGGCCTTAGTGATGCAAACTCCTCATGAAACCCAAGCAATATTGACACGTGTCCCAAACTCCCAAGCGGTTTACGTTTGCTTTCTCTGTCTTTTGATTTCAGCAGGATGGTGGAGACTGTCTTTTTAAGTGGCCTGAAACCAACCCAGAGAGACTGTTATTATGTTTTTAATGGCTGAAGTGGTGAATAGATGGCGTCATACTTATGTGATTTCTTTTGGTTTGTTGTCATGAAGCTGGTTAACGTGATAGAGGAAGACCAGAGCATCTCTCAACGTGTATGTTAATGCAGCAATCTCAAATACGCATGTACACAAACACATACAAATTCATTCACAGACCTTAAAGTCAATATGACATCAAAATGGGCTCTGTTTGCTTTTTTTAATTCACCTTTCTGCACATTTATCAGTGCATGTTATTCCAAAGAGAAAATGTCTTCTTATTTTTCCAGCAAATTGTTGAACATAACCAAGGCCGAAAAGCAGATATCCTACTTAAACTACTTTAAAAAAAAAAAAAGAACGGCTCCAATCTGATACATGTAATGCCCACTTTTTACATTTCAGTCAATGTGAATTCCAGTCTCCTATTTGTTGAATAGCCCGTGTTTTACTCAGAAATATAGGTCACATTAAGACTAAGATGGTTTGCGAAGGCTGTTTCATGTTGACTTTAGGGCCGTCTGATCACATTAAATCACACCAGAATATCTGTCTGCGATCCAACCTCCAATCAGAGAAAATCACCATGAATGGCATCTGTTTTCATTGCATCTGAAAAGCTCAGAGCATTTCATTACTGTGACGATAACTTCCTCCTATTTTATGGCCAGAGTCCCATTTTAATTTAAAATAAAAGCAGTTTTGGACCTTCAGGATCTAAATTTTGAGCATTAAGAAGACGAAGGTGAAAATCAAGGTGAATGGGAGTCCTTTCAATTTCGATACATTTCTATTTTGCCTTTACCTCAAGCTAATGGTTTGGTAATGTAAAAGGACACGTTATTTTTTATCTTGATGATAATGACATTCTACAGTGGATTTTTAGAGCATTTTTTTTTTCTTTTCTCTTGATTTACGTAACCCACCATGTAATACTGTTACCAATAAACACATCCCAAAATGTTTCCCTGCCTCTCTGCCTTAGCCGCAAAAAAAAATCTTTTTTTTTAGCCGTAAGAAAAGGCTGTTTTATTCTACATAAGTGTGGTCCTCTCTCATGGTTCATCACATCTCTTGGTAACCCAACCCCCATTGTTACTTTAGGTTGAGGGGAAAATTAATCATGAGCGTGAACAGGACATTTCAAGAATATCAAAAGTAACTTGCTTTTGTGTGTTGTTGCATCCACACCACTAGGTGTCAGGATAAAGTTCAGTACCACAGTTGTATCTACCAGTGAAACAGCCAGCCTGAGTTACAAACAGACAATGAAATTACAACTTGTTACTTCAACCTAAACTCATACTGGATTTGGAAGATAAAAGAGAACATTTTACTATAACTGAAATGCTGTTTCAGGTGTTAAATGATCTAGCCCCGCACAATCTAAATTAGATGCAGAATGTGAATTGAATCACTGAACTGGATCCTTGCCAGGTAAATGAGCACATTTAGGCATTCCATTGAACACCACTCAAATTCACTCTCAACTTGCTTATGTGGAAAATGAATACATTAGGCCTGCTTAGTTTGTTTTCTCTTTCACAGGAACTGGTTTCAGGAGCAGTTTGGTGTTCTTCTGATCACATTTTAATCAACCTTCTTTATGTCATTCATGAGTACAAACTGACATCATGTAAGAAATGTCACTTACCAATTCGTACGTCACAGGTCAAATGACCTTGACTCATTAGTAGTAAGATTCCTTCTCAGGTATGGAGGGAGATTTACCAGGTTAAGAACTAGTTTCCTTTCTTCTTATGTAAATTCCTGCGCTCTGATTGTTTTGACTTCTTGTATAAGAAAGATGTGCTAGATGTCATGTGTATTTTAGTCAAAAGTGCTTTAATTCTATATTGTATTGGCCAAAATGAGTTTTTACTTGATACAGCATTTTCTATTCCAATATTTATCTCAAATAAGTGTTAATAATTCCACACTGAATATACCCCACTGTAGGGCCAGTGAGTATACTGAATGAACGTTTTTCCTATCGTTTTTATAGTCAAAACTAAGATACAGAAATTGGCTTTCAAAAATAAAGGCACCTCAAGAAGAATTAACTTAAGTATAAAGTGTGACAACTAGCCCTGGTCTCCTTTATTGTCGAATTTCAGATCTTCAGATGTAAAGCTAACCAACATCTCTTTTAGAATTTAATTTAAAGCAAAAGAACTAACTTTGATTAAATTCTTGACAAGGTAGAGACTGTTCTCCTGAGTGTAAAGCACATCTCTGTGAAAGTAATCACAATACTGACCAATACTTTTATGCTTCTTCTAGCCTACCTGGTGTGAAGACGTAATGAGAGTTTGTTTGACAATAGAAGCTGTGCCTTCTTGGATTTCTGTGGTTCTTGACTGACCGCATTCTTTGAGAATGAAAACAGTCCTTTGCTGGCATTCAGTAAAGTGACTTGTTTGACATTCCTTTATCTCGTCATTAGCACATGAACATGCTCATCCAACCTCATTCCAGTCTGAGGGCCAATGGGCGAGTTCTCACTCTATGTGCTATTTATCCTCTGACAACTGCGACACAACACCATTTTATTTGTGCATGCTGGATCATTTTGAATCATAAAGGAAAAACTCAATGGATTATTAATTATGAGGGGTTGAGGAGAGAGAATTATCTCTTTTTGAGGAACTGCTGGAAACATTTGAGTCACAATGATGGAACAGGTGAGAAACCATGACATTAATTTTATTCTATTATTAGCAACTTTAAAATGTAATTTATGTAATGTATGTAAAATAAATTTATAATTTATTAAAGTGTAATATTAGACAGTTGTGAAGAAAATCGAATTTTGCTCACAAAAAGTACCAACATAAAACCATAGTTTCTTTGGACATACCTCATTTTGGTTGTACAATGCTATTCTTTCGTGTAAATATCATAAATATGGCAATTATTCAGTACCATGGTATGGCTGTCTCTTTTGTGAGAGTTTCCATACTTATCAGTTTATTGATTTATAGAAAAGAAATTGACACCAGCCATATTTTTGATGGAAATAACCAGAAGTTTCTTAACGTAGCTCTAGCGTTGATTTTCACCTCAGCTTACTGATTTCTACCAAATGCTATTGTAGATTTTGACATTGGCTAGTGTGAATGTATGGAATTTGTTTGAGTAATGATTGCATGTCATCACATTACCGTCCCAAAGCAGTTTATTTTTAAGCTCTGAGATATTGCTGACAATACAAACCTATCATATGCATTTAAATCATATGCATGCCATAGTGAAATGTAAGGTTTACTTTGATATTTTTTAACATTTACTACATTTCATACATCAGGATGAATCAATAGACTTTAAAAACCTGAAGGCACGGTTCCAAGGTGAAAATGGTCTGAAGATCCAGACTAAACCTGCTGTCCCAGAGAAACCCAAAACCATCCCTCCGCTGCCAAAAGCCAGCAATCCTTTGATCTCATCTATCAATGCTGCCGTGCAAAAAGGGACATTTCATGCACCTCGAGTAGTTTTCAAAGATGACAAAAATCTCAGTCGCCAGCTCTCTCCACCATGGGGATTGAAGACTAGAGAGAACCAGCCCATCAATAATGCTGAACAGCTAGATAACAACCAGAAGAAGGAGGTTAACGCTGTTAAGCAGAATCTGAAAGACAAGAATCTTCCACTGGTTCTGCCAGTGGGTCCCAAAAATGCAGAAACCCCGGAGTCCGAATCCAGCCCACTTACACCTGTGTCCATTTCACCATTCAAAGTGTCAACACCCAAAAAGTTTGTATTTACCCCTAAAAAAACTAGTAAAAATGAATGTGAGAAGACAGACCCTGTGAAGGAGGTAAACATTACCAAAAAATCTTTGAAGGAGAGAAAATTTCCACTAGTTCTGCCTGTGGCTCCCAAAAAATCAGAAACCCCAGAGCCTGAATCCAGCCCACTTACACCTGAGGCCATTGCATCAGACAGGGTGTCTACACCCAATCATTTTGTATTTACCACTCAAAAAAATAGCAAAGATGAGAATGAGAAGCCAGACACCGCAAAGGAGGGCGACATTGTCAAAAAGTCTCTGAATGAAAGGAATCTTCCACTCGTTCTGCCAGTGGCTACAATAAAAGCTGATACCCCAGTGCTTGAATCCAGCCCTGATACACATTTTTCCATTTCACCAGTCAAAGTCTCCACACCTAAGAATTTTGTATTTACCCCTCAAAAAACTAGCAAAGATGAGAATGAGAAGCCAGACACTGCTAAGGAGGTTGACATTGCCAAAAAGTCTCTGAAGGACAGGAATCTTCCACTTGTTCTGCCAGTGGTTACAATAAAAGCTGATACCCCAGAGCCTGAATCCAGCCCCTATACACCTGTTTCCATTTCACCAGTCAAAGTGTCTTCACCCAAGACTAAAAAAACTAGCAAAGATGAAAATGAGAAGACAGATACAGTGGAGAGCCCAACTCCAGCTAGTCGTACCCCGGCTCCAAGTCACTCGGCTCCTGCTGGCCCATCTGTACCAGCCAGTCCCCCTATGGAAAGTGCACCTGTTGTCCCTTCTCAGACTTCAGCTGGAACACCACCTGTCCCCAACATTCCTACCCCAAGCATTCCAGCTCCAGGTATTCCGACCTCTGCCAGCCCTGAGCCAAAGATTCCAGAACCAGCCATTCCAACACCAGTTATTCCCTCTCAAGCTGTTCCAAAATCAAAGAGTTCTAAGCCAGATACCACTATTTCAACTCCTCTTGACCCTGAACCTCTTAAACCAAATATAAATATGCTCAGTTTATCAGAAGTATTTCCTCCCCCTGAAGGAAGTCCACCTCCAGAGTTCCTTGATATTCCTCCCCCTGTTCTTTATGGAGATTTTCCCGATGGAGACCTTACTGAGCAAGCTATACCCCTTCCAGCGATCTATACATTTATCGATCCAGTTCCCAGGAGTCCAGTTGTCTCCAGGTTAGCCTCCCCTGCCCCATCCACCCCTCCAGTGATATGCCCAGAGCCCTTGGGGATGCCCTTAGAGTATACACGTGGTCCAGACTCAAGACTTATAGTCTCAATCCCTCCTCCATATGTTCATACTCCAGCTGCACCTGTCGAGGTGGTACTGGAGAACGCAAAAGCTCTTACTCACAATACAGCTATTAATCTAGAGACTGAGGAGGACCAGTCCTCATCCAAGCCGCTTTCAGCCTTGGCGAGAGCGGAGGAGATGGCCTCAGTTAAACGGACACCAAATGATAGCCGAATATTTAGCATTCTGGAAAGGGCTAAGAGAAAGAGCACAGTTAGCCAGTTGGCTACCACACCTGGAAATACAACCCCAACTGAGACAGCTACACCCGAGATACCTCTGCCTGAAACTCTCACACCTCTGCCTGAGACTGTCACAACTGAGGTGACTCAACCTAAACTAGCTACACCTGAAAAAGCCTCACCACAGTTTGCCACAACTGTAGAGACACTGCCTGAGAAAGCCCCACCTGTACCAGAAGTGTTTGATATACCTGAACTCCCTCCAGTTGATTATGTGGATCATACTCGGGTGCCACCTAAAACCCACCCACCTGAAACTGCCAAGGTTAATGGCCTTGATCACAGTAAGTATCTGTTTCAAGCAGGGTGGACACTGTGTGAGCTTGCCCACAATTTTGTTGTCTAAGATCATTTTCATCCATCGTAGAAGGTTATTCTTACTGTAGGGCAGTCTTGTATCAATAAGTGTGGCATTTTCACAGACAGCCAATTAATTGGTTTTGCAAAAAAAATAAAATTTTGTTCAGTGCTACTGTTAATCAACACAAATCAGTTTTTGATTAACTTTTCACAAATGTAAATGCCATTTAGCAGTGTTTTAATGCCTTTTTGATTGTGAGGAGTTAGGTGGATTCCATACGCTAGGAAGGGTTGGTATGCAGGATATGTAAGTCTTTTGTGGCTTGTGTTGGGTAACATATTTTTCATAATTAGAATGACAGAGAATATTTTGTCTCAAGGACATATCCGCAAGAGTAAGACATTTTGGTTTTTAGTTAAACTAAATGCTAATTAGGCTTAAATATTATCATAAGTAATTGTTGTAATTAGACCATATTGCTCATAGAGACATCCTTAAAGAGAAAATAATTGTTTTCATTACAGCTTAGATTAAAATTACATTTACTGTCAATTATTGGGTATTAAATATGATTGTCACCTAAAATTTTAAAAAGAGAAACACTTTGTACCATCTCATGTATTTGATCAGGCTTATAATTTCATAAGTATTAGCATTATGGTTCCTCCATTTTCATTCCATATGTGCTTCCTCGTCCTCACCGTTTTTATTCGCTTTGCAGACATAACTTTCTCGGTTCGCTCTCTCTTCCTCATGCTTCTCTTTGAGGGTTATAATTTTTGGTATTTCTATCTTGTTTGTTTTAGAATTCAGCAAATGCATGCAAAAATTTCTTAATTTTCTTAAAAATAAATATGTTCAATAAACATCATTAACAAGATACATTTACTTGGCACCATCTGCAAATTTTCTAGCTTTATGTAAACATTTTTCTTAATTCTGATGTATTCTGAAGTTGCTGCCTTAAATCTTTAAGTACAATCAACTTGGATTTTTAAGTAATTTCAACTTAAATTAGATTAAACAGACTTAAAAATGAGTTGAATCTTGTATCAATCATAAAAGTTATAAATTGCTTAACTTAATGTTAAAGTTAATTTTGATGAGTTAAAGCAATGTAAAAACACATGTTGTCAACTTATTGATCATATATTTTTTGACATGTTTTTTTTTTTTTTCTTAAAATGCTGGTGGTCCAGTGGTTGTCCATTCTAATATCTATTCTCGTGTTTCTGCAGAGATGGTGACAGTGGTCAAAAATGTGCACCCCCCTCCCCCTCCGCCTAGGAAGGCTCTGCCAGCCATACCCACTGTGGACCCTCCACTTGAAAAACCAATTCAGTCTCCTGCCAGAGACCTCCAGATTCCCACAACACATTTTGAACCTCTAGAAACACAAGGTTAACTTTATATGATATAAAAGACATGATTCTCAGAAGTGTTTGTCCACTAAATGTGTACATTAACATTTGTTTTCTTCAACAGAAGATTCACTACATGACAAGTCATCTGGGGATGTGTTTTATGAAGATGTTGAGAAACCCTTGGCTCCAGCAGTTTCTACCTTTAGGCCTCCATCAATCCAATCATCAGATTCTAGTTCCAGAAGGCCAGTTTCAGTTCACGAGGAAGCATTCCTGAAACAGTTGAGCCCAAAACAACAGGTTCAAGAAAATGCATTTCTGAACACATGGGATAGAGACATTGTGGATGTGGATTACGGCTCTGTGAACTCTGGCTCTCCAAATCCAGACACTCAAGCTGCTGTACCTCAGGACTCAATGCGAAGCTCACCTACCTTGTCTCCATCAGGGTAAGCCATTAACTTAATGATGATTTAGTGTGGCCACAGAGAAAAAAATGGCTTTTGTGTATGTGTTGTTGGTATTGCGTGACTATTTTTATTCCGACTTTCCTCCAGAACCCTTGAAAGAGGTCACAATGTTAATGAAGATCAAGCAAACAGTAAAAAAGGCAAAACAATAAAGAATAAGAAACAGAAAGGACCTCTAAAGAGTAAGTGAAAGAAGTCTTCACTAAAATAGGCTAATGTTGTTGTGAAGTGTGTTATTTTGTCTTGTTTTCAGTAATCTCATCTCTGATGACCTTCTGACCTCCATAGAAATGATAAACACAGTTTATTTTAGATTCTCTTTTTATCTACAAAGTATTCTGCTGACTAAAATATGTTTTGTATTGTTTGCGACTTAGATCCATATGACGATGCAGCGGTTGTGGTACGTTTTTTTGGTTTTGATTTGTTTTGTTTTTACCATTATTGTTAAAAATTGTTTTAGAATGACTGTTGAATGTCTGAATGTTAATGTCAGGACATTTTGTTTGCAATGCTAATAATCCTACTCTTTTGTAGCATTATCTTATGAATCTTTTGTATCTTCTAATTGCATGTTCCGTTGTTGAAATGATCTGTTCAAACATATTGTTGTCTTCAATTAATCACCTAAGAAGGCTCCACCTAAACGGTTGTTCTCCAGGTTTGTAGCAACATTATATATTTTTTGTTTGTTTTTAAACTCCTGATATCTATTTAAACTGCGACTACATTCCCAAAATAATCTGATTGTAATGATGAAAAACTTCAATCCGCAGGAAGAACTCAGGAAAAGCCGTAGATGAAAAAGAACTAAAGAAGAAAGAGAAACAGCGTGAAAAGGAAAAAGAGAAAGAGAAGGAAAGAGAAAAGAAGGAGCAGAAAGAAAAGGAAAAGAAGGAAAATGAAATGAGAAAAACATTTAAGGTATATTTTTCCCTTTTTGGACATAGCAGTATTTCTTACATATGTCAGTATTTGTATCCGAGGCAGCAACATAGTGTCGGCCCACATCTGGTACAAGTGGAATCCACATGTACCAGATGTGGGCCGGATCTCGGCTGACACTATGTTGCTGTCTGGGATGTGTTTGCACTAAAAATTTAACCTGATTATTGCAGCTCTCACAATCCATTACTTATTACAATCCAGATTCCACTCCTCAGGTGCATTTACCATCACTAAAACCCGATAGTTTAATCAAAAGTGAAATGAGCCTTACATTTCAATTTCTCTCTAACAGCAAGTATTTTTCTAATGCACATGGCAAGTTCAGCAAGTGATGTGCACATATTCATGCAACTGTCTGTGTGTATTGATGTTTAATGTAGATCACAGGCCAGGAAGAGGCCATGTATCATGTTAAAGTGATTGAGGACTGTAAGGGCCGTAAAAACGACCTGCCGGTGAAGGTTGGAGACACCGTGAGCATCATCCGTACCAACAATTGCCCTAAAGGGAAATGGCTGGCTAAGGACAGCAACAACAAATGTGAGCGAAACACAACAAATTAATTGAATGCCATTATATGCATATATTGGCAGACACATAGTTAGCAAGACGCTAAATCAGTATTACAGATAAATGGCGTGCAGAAAATAAGCATTGTTATGAATTTACCCTGATAAGGACTAAATGCCTGAACAGATCTGTCACTAAGCAAAGACCTGAACGAGTCCTTGAGCTTTGACTAATCTGTTAGACTGTGTATGTAAGAGCTTATCTCATTTTCCAGATGCTTCTGCTGGAATGCAGATTGGCAATGTGCTGTGTGTTGTTTTTTCAGACGGTTATGTCCCGGTGGAGAGTATGGATATGAACATCAATGGAATTATGGAGCTGGGGAAGATGACCACAGCATCTAACAGATCCAACGGCAATGGACACAAAAACACAGAGGACATCAGTACAGACACCAGGTAGCCATCGCAACAAATATAGGCTACTGCAATATACTGTACAGTAGTAATGCTACGCTAGCATTGAGTGCTGATCTTGCAGTTTACAAATGAGATTTTCTTTATTTTTATCTGTATTTTTTTTAGGACCTCAGAGCATTATGACATGAACCATGAAAGCTGTAAGCACCTTCTTTTAATATTCTTTTTTATAGTTGTAAATGTTTTATTTTGTATTTTGCTTTGTGTGTTTGATCACAATAAGTATCAGCATATTTTATTGATAGCTTTCTACTGCATCATACTAACTAGCCCCGCCCACTGTGAAATTTCATCCAAAAAAAACCCCACCCACACATTATACATCAAATACTCTCTTCACTTTGATTGTACCATAGTAATGCTCAGAGGTGTAAAGAGTACCTGAAAACCATACTTAAAGGGATACTCCACTTTTTTTGGAAATAGGCTCATTTTACAACTCCCCCAGAGTTAAACAGTTGAGTTTTACCGTTTTCGAATCCATTCAGCCGAACTCTGGTTCTGGCGGTACCACTTTTACGCAGGAATGAGAGTATAGTTCCTAGCTATATCAGCCTAGAAAATCACAACTTTACATTTTCTGTCGGTCTTATTACACGATGTAACTACAGAAGAGTCAAGTTTTAAATAGGAAAAATATCGAAACTCTTTTGTCATTTTTTTGAGAGAGATGCTAATGGTCTTGTCCGATTCAATGATCTATGCTAAGCTATGCTAAAAGTGGTACCGCCAGACCCGGAGATCGGCTGAATGGATTCGAAAACGGTAAAACTCAACTGTTTAACTCTGGGGGAGTTGTAAAATGAGCCTATTTCCAAAAAAAGTGGAGTATCCCTTTAAGTAAAAGTAGAGATAGCTTACAGCAAAATTTACTCCATTACTAGTTACAAGTCACCAATTCCAATGCAACTTGAGTCCCAGACAGCAACATAGTATCGTCCAAATCCGGCCCACATCTGGTACATGTGGAATCCACACTTAATTAAAGGTGTAGCGGAGGATTTTTTACTTCTGGGTGGATCACCTATACTATTGGTCCTCCTAATTGTCAATCATTCTGGTGAATCAATCAAACTTTTCAAAAAGTGGAGAGGGCGGGTCTTATCTAAAATTCCTCCGCTATACCTTTAACTAATTACATATACTCAAATACTTTACACCTCTGATAACACTATGGTTATTTGGACAGTACTTTGATTTTAATACTATTATATTATTGAAGTATTTTGGATTACCTTCTTAAAATCATAAAGTAGTATGGTAAACATTAGAGGACTATGGTATTATAATATAACCAACACAATTTTCATAAAGGTAATGTCTTTGGATTTTGCTGTTTTGGGTGGTTATAATACAGAGTACAAATCCCACTCTTGACAGGAATTCAAATTTCTAGTTAATTTAAATAGTATGTTTACAGCTATAAACACTTTATTCTTTTATTTTCATTGTATTTCCTCAGTCTCAGAAGACAGTGAGGAGTGGACAGCTGATGATGATGACCCTGTGTTTGACTCTCCCAATGAAACCTCACACATGTAAGTATTACCTTGTGTGTTTGTATGTGGCCTTCTATTTGTTCTCAGTAACAAAACTTGACTGTTAAGCTATTGTATTGTTTACATGAGGTGTATGTTCAATCTTTCAGAGGGCTGAATCAGTCGCTGGCCACACCAGCTCAAGGTGAGTCACTGATGATGAGACATGAGGGAAAAATGTTCACAGGAAACCAAACCAGGAACAGCCAAGACAGAGATCAAATCTCTCGGGAAACTGACATTATAGCTACAGAATGTCATTTACTTGGTTGTAAACATTTATGGAAGAATATTTCCGCCATCTCAGCAAAAAAATAAAAAAATAATTATGATTGTTTTTATCATGTTGAATCATTGAAATAATGACATTAAAAGTCATAATTATGTCACAAAAAGTGAAACATTAAAACATGGAAATTTTGACAAATAAGCAAAATTTACGAGCCAAAAAGTCTAAATTATGAGCTGAAAGTAAATTATCTCATCAAGTCAAAATTAAGATGAGAAAAGTTGACATTTTGACAAAGTCGAAATGGAGCTAAAAAGTAAATTATGCCATTAAAACTTGAAATTATGAGTTAAAAGTGCTAATTATGACATAAAAAGTCAAAATTGTGTCATAAAAGTCAAAAATATGGGCTAAAAAGTCTATTATGATATTACAAGTCAAAATTATGAGCTAAAAAGTCTATGATGACATTAAAAGTCCAAATTATTAGCTAAAAAGTCATAATTATGACATCAAATGTTGAAACTGACTCTTGAGATACTAAGTCATAATTATTAGATAAAAAGCCATAATCATGACATTAAAAAAAAATCGACTTTTTTGAATATTTATGTCATAATTATTACTTTGTATCTCGCAACCATCTTTTTATTCATTCTTTTATCCCTGTCGGTCAGGTCCTGTCCAGCCAACCCAAACTGATTCAGCTTACATGAGCGTGCAGTAAGTTCTATTCTATTCACTAACAATGACACATACTGTACTACCTTTGATCTGAAAGAATCTGTTTTACATTAAAAACACAAGAATGATCATTTGTTTATTGCGTGTTGCAGACCAAAACAGGAAGCCCTTCAAAGACTATCCACATTCTTTATGACACCCTTTCCACTTCTCCCGCAAGACAGCAACCCAATGTAGGCCATCACTTTACTTAATGTCTATTTTCTTTCAAATTCACTGAAATTGATTGTAAATGATAAGATTACAGGAGAGCAAATGATCATGGTTTCTCTGCTTCCTTTTTCCTCATTTGGTCGTTTGTGCATCCAGAATGCCAGAGCCTAAAGCAGGTATGTTTCGACTCTCTGAACCTTAATAACATAAACCATCACATCTACCCACACTCACTTATTTTTTTTTCTTCTGCTCTTTCACTTCTGGTTTGATCTGTTAGCACACGAAGAGAGAGAAGGCAGTTTGTAAGTATTCTCACAAATATGTGCAAGTTCTCAACGTAACACAGAGTAATTTATGAGATGTCTTTTCTCAGCTGGAATATGCAGTCAGACTGGTTTTACATGGATGTTTGAGATGTTTTTTCAGAGAGTCTCATTCCTTCAGCCTGTGCAGCACCTGATGACCTGATAATGCTAACTTGTGTTGTTGTTGTATATTTCCTTTAGAAATCAAGAGGAAGAAAATGAAGATGTTTCAGAACTCCAGATTCTTCCTCCTCCGGACCTGTATGCCGACATCATAGCTGGAGACTCCATGCCCATTTACAGCAAGTACGTACATTAAACACATGTTGACCTTTTGCGACAACATGCCCCAATGGCAGAACATGTTGTTGCAATATATAGGGTTAGTTGTCACTGTGGATCCATTAACTCTTTCCCTGCCATTGACGAGATTTTACGTCATTTATGACAAAACGCTTCCCCGCCATTGAGGAGTTATTGCGGAAATCTGTGTTTTCACTGTTATATGGTAGCACTGTTACAGATCTTCTGAAATAGAACTGCATCTCCACATCCAAAAAGCAAGTGAAGAGGAAGATCTGCGTAAACCAGAAGGAGCGGATAAGCATATGCATATACAGCATACACAGTACTAAATCAAAACTGCCAAGCGTTACTGAGAAAAATGTCGAACCCATGAACACTGTAAAAAAAAAATTACATGGCTTTAACTCATCAAAATAAGTTGCACTTTTTTATAAGTTATACAAGATTCAACTAATTTCTGTTTAAGTCAGTTTAATGTAACTTAAGTTGAAATGACTTAAACATCCAAGTAGATTGTACTTAAAAATCTAAAGCAGCATTTTTTTTTTTTGCAATGTAGAGGTATCTGACAGTCTGATAAAAAATACAGTAATAATAACAGTAACATTTTATATTAATATCATTTAAAATAACTGTTTTCTATTTCAATACATTTTATGTCATTTATTCCTGAATTTTCAGCATCATTACTCCAGTCTTCAGTGTCACATGATCCTCCAGAAATCAGTCTAATATGCTGATTTGTTGCTCAAGACACATTTCTTATTATTATCAATGTTTAAAGTTGTGCTGCTTAATATTTTTGTAAAAATACCAACATTTAGGATTGTTTGATGAATAGAAAGTTAAAACAGCACTTATTTGAAATAGAACCTTTGAATCATTATAATGACTGTAAAAAATATTATATTTATGATTTGTTATCACAACTTTTTATCTTTTGTCAGATCAACTTAGATAAATAATGTGGTTCAGTAGCATAATATTTTGAGTTTCTATTTATTAAATCAATCTCCTCTGTTGTATTAACTCAAAATTTTAAGGCAACCAGGTAACTTAAGTTTTTAAGTTAAACCAACAATATTTTTATAGTTTACAATTTTGATCAATTGAATGCATCTTAGCTGAATATGCTGACCCCAAACTTATAAACAGTATAACTTGTAAATAATGCAATTAATAAATAACTATATAATTAAAAATATATGTAAAATAATTAGACATACATTCAACCATAAAAACATGCTAAAATTGCAACCTTTTATTCCTGCTTGACTTTTAACATTCAGTGCAGGCTTTATATCTTCACCCTGGTCATTTCTGAACTTTTTTTTTTTTTTTTTTACATTGATGTTTACTGACATTTTAGAGAATATGTTTGTCTATTCTAGGCCAATCAAACTCGTCTCAAAATAGCCGAATAGCTCCGGCTGCAAGAGGGAAAGATGGACTGCGCTGGATCTTCACTCTTGAGTTCATAACCCTCCTGTGGGGCGTGATTTGATGAGTACCACAGTAAATGTCACCAACATAAGCTCAAGAAGAGATGTGCCTGTCAAGTGGGAAGAATAATGTTTGTGATTGTGCATCTGTCTGTAAGTGTCTGCAGGCGAGTTCTTCTATATTCATGTATATTATGTGCATTCTGTGTGAAAAAAGCCCATGCGTGGTGCGGTGAGAAGCTCTTCAGATTATTTAGACCCTTGCCATCGAAGTGTTAGTTCACTATTGTGTGGAAAAGACAGTCTGTGTCTAGAGGTTGTCTAATAAGTTTAAAATCATAATTGAACAAATGCGTTCAAAGCATGAGAGCGTATGCATGTTGAAACAGCTTGGCATTTGGGTTTGGTTTTAACAATATACCTTTATATGCTGTAAAAAGTCAGCATTATTTTTGCGGTATAATTTACTTACAAGTCAGGATTGTGACTTAAATGTTTATATAGCCATACTTTGTATTTGTATTAGATTAATTAGTATTATATATTCATTTTATATTTTACAAGCAGTTCTTTGCGTTTAAGTGTTCCCAGTCTTCAGGGCTACTCTACATTAAGGAAAATATGCTGACGCTTTTGAGTGCTGCTTATTTAGTTATTCGACTGCATGTACTAAGTTTTCTGCTGCCGACAATAAATGCCACAGTTGTATAAAATCTTCTGCCTTTGTTGTTTCAAAACTGTTCCCAAAAGTTTCCCCTGATTTTACCAGTATAGCTGCTCAAGTACGGATTAAATAAATAAATAAATATTTTGTATAACTATAAAAGCTGCAAAAATATCATACTGATCTGTATTGATTTTAATGTATTTGAAAGAAGCATTTATTTTATATAAAAAAAATGCATAAGAGTAGCATTGTGAAATATTGCTATAATTTAATATAACTATTTTAAGATATTTTAAAACTTGATTTATTCCTGTGATGGAAAAGCTGAATTTTCTGCATCATTACTCCAGTCTTCAGAGTCACATGATCCTTCAGAAATCATTTTAATATGCTGATTTGCTGTTCAAGAAACATTTCTTTTTAATGTTTAAAACAGTTGTGCTGCTTAATATTTTTGTGGAAACTGTAATACAGGAGAAAGGTTTTCCATAACCGTGGGGACTATATGTTGTCATATGTTGACTGTTTAAAATTAAATTATCAATAATTTATGGCAACATATGTTTTTACATTGCTTTACATCAAAATAACTTAAGAAATTTCAACTTTTGTTATACAAGATTCAACTCATTTTTTAAAAGTCAGTCATTTAAGTTGAAATGACTTAAAAATCCAAGCTGATTGTACTTAAAAATTTAAGTCAGCAACAATTTTTAGAGTGTTGTTGATTTGCTCCAAACTGATAATGTTACATAATCAAAATAAAAAAATAAAAACTAAACTAAAACAACTACACAAACTAAAAATTGCATATACCTCTTTATTTTCCCTATTTTTTATTTTCTTTTTTTAACAATAAAAATGAAAGTGCAAATCAGAACAGGAACACCATGCAGTGCATAACTTTTAAAATGAAAACCGCACACAGACAGGTAGTGACACACACATGTACAATACAGACATGTATACACTGACAGGCAGAGGTCGTCTCCCAGCAGGGCTCGGGAACAGGTAGCAAACACATTATTCTCATGTTTCACTGCAGGGGAGCTGTTCACACATACAACACTGCACTGGAGAGAGAGGAAGAGAGAGGGAGGGTATACTATCCAGCACAAACGCCTCTACATAGACAAAACACTGAACATGAGCTGAAGCCATGGCCAACACACTAATGCCCCTGTGAAACTAATGGGGGCCGTAAAGTTTCTGACCAGTTTTCACAAAACACAGCCATAAAGCTGATATAAGTGACATAAAACTGTCGTAAGGGACTTGAAATAAGACAATGATTTACCACAAGGGCGTCAAGCATGCGCACATTCCTGCGATTCCCACCCAAGGTTTGCCATTGATAGTAAATAAAATGGCTAAGTCCAGCAGCAGGGCGGGGGCGATAAACTCCCTAAACTATGTGTTTAAGCTTTTACCTCAGCACTTTTTCTCCAGAAAGGTGCACTGATCCTCAAAGTGACCCGGAGTTAACTTGGGATTTGAGGGGAGAATGTTAAGAATGCGTAAAGGCTTTAAATTCTGGGAGGACTGTGCAATATTTTTCCACGAAAACAACATCCTAATCCAGTCTAATCTTCCCCGGCAATAACGGGTCCCCCAGCAATGGCGGTTTGCACCGAACTGTTAAACTTTTTAGAGGCATCATATCTATTGCATTTCATATAAATGATACGAGAACTTTCCATTCTGTTTTACATTCAGTTAAAATGGTACAACTGCAGTATGTATCATAAAAATACAGCATACTGGTACAAAACACATAAACGCTCTGCTCCATGCACACAATGGTAGACATTTAACCATTACGTACAGTACAAGTGGGGGAGATTCAGGAAGATCACCACATCTATAGAAAACACAATTTGCGATAAAGTCAGTTTTTCCGGATTATGAGCAGAAATTAATATGAAAATGACTAGTAGATCTAGCTTTGCAACTAGTTCAACACATATAAAAAAAATTATTGGTTCAAATGATTCAGATCTATCCTAGACAGACAGCAACATAGTGTCGGCCCAGATCCGGGCCACATCTAGTACATGTGGATGAATGTGTATCAGATGTGGGCCGGATCTGAGCCGACACTTTGTTGCTGTCTGGTATTGGTTGAACTGAAAACATCTTTTTGGCTGTCTTGTTTGATTGAATGATTTGTCATAATGTAACATCTGCATATAATAATCAATATAACTCACTCCTCTTATTTTCAGTCATCTTTCACTGCTATTTCCCATCTGGCTGTTTTGTAGTTGTCCATTCACACACGTTGGCACAAAGACAACTACAACAGATCCACTACCTGAATCCCCACTTTTTTATGTCATTTGTTCACAAGTAACACTTAAGATGTGAGCTTAAAAAAAGAATAAATATGTGTAACTAATAAATACATTGGATCTACTCCATACAAACAACCACACACATAACCAAATATGTTAAAGCATTAAAAACGAAGTTCACAATCTATTTAAGGCATCGCAGGGGATGGGGTCACGTGGCGCAACCTTTTAAATGCTCTTGGCTTGGGTCACTTTATATGTTCTCATCAGATACACACCACATATATAATGTTTATATAAGTATAAATAATATTTATAGTATATTACTATTACTTTACTTTTGTAAAATAATTACAAAAATACAGAAAAGCATAAATAATAATGGGTTGAATGTGTCATTCAGGGAAAGTGCTTTAATAATGTCTGTCTGTAATCTCAAGCATTGAGAATATTTTAAGGCCGTCTGATTAAAGGCTCGCTCATATCGACAAAATGACTGGCACATTCTCCACTTCACCGTCTGTGTTCTTCTCTATTTGCATTTTAGCCATATCAAGGCACAACATTTAAGCTGGTCTGTCTGCCCTCGTCCAGCATATTTGTCTCTCTATGGCAGCGGCACAGCCCATGATGTAAGCAAGGCCTCTGAGACAGACGCAGATAGGTCACGGTCAGCGGTTTCCACTGCAGATGGTGTGTATCATCTGAGATTCACCCTGACATTCACCAACACTGCTATATAAATGCTCTCTGGAGACTGCAAGCCAAAGCCTGAACGCTCAATATAAGTTCTTCACTCTATAAATTAACTCTTAAATAATGTGAATAGATTTGATTTCTTTGCAAAATAAGGAAGAATCTCTAATATAATATAATTCAATAATGAGCTTTGCTCTGTATGTATAAACCTATTGTTTTGGTATGTCATTGCAATCAGTAGCTATTCAACTAAACTATGCAACTCAAGTGATCGATATGCAAATATAAATATACTGTATAATACATGTTATCAAAAGAAATGTATATATAAAATCAGAAGTATGTTTATAGTTTTTGAAATCTTTAAACATATGACGCTGACACTCTGACTAAAGTGGCCCTAAAAATGTTTTGGACAAAATTAATGTTTTATTTTATTTTTAAATAAAAGATCTGTTAGGTTTAAAATAATAAAAGCTATACATATACAGTTACAAAATAAAAAGTTATGGGGGGAAATTGTCAAACATAAATGAAACATAATAATAATTATTATTGTTATTATTATATAGTAATAATAATTTCCATTATTATATTATTATTCCATCTCTATATTATTATGGTATAAAGAATAAATTGCATGCCACGTTGTTTGCTGATGGCCTTGATGATTGGTTAACTAATACAACGACTCATACCTGCGTCTTTAGTGTCCAAAACCTTTTTGGGGCCACTGTATGTCTGTGGCTGCTACTGTGGGACTGACATAAAAGCAACCCCGAACTCCATAATTCACAACCCCTTAAACCCTTCACCTTTTGACTGGTTTCTAAGAGGTAAAGCCCACCAGATGGTGGTGTTTTCTGGGCGCGTTGGTCTCAGCGAGCCAAGGTAGTGATGAGACTGGCACACATTTCAAAGAAGTCCATGGTGTGGCTGCCCTGACGTGGGGCCAGCAGGGGTGTGCTCCCGGTCAGAGACCCCGGCAGAGAGCTGCTGAGCTGGGGCATCTCGACAGCCACGCTCGCAGAGTCGATGCTGAGCCGTGGTCGATGGAGGCCCGCTGTAGAGCCAGAGCGCTGAGGAGTCGACGACCCTGACTTGTGCTCGATCACATCATCTGAAAAGTGAGCGAAACAATTTTTACATTTTATCAGACCGATATAATGAAGAGTAACAAGCCAGGATAAAACTGGCTAAATAATTTTTGTACATTAGGGGCTTCACATCTACACTTTAAATTAGTTTTTTTTTCTTTTACGAAATTAATATTTTTATTCAGCGAGGATGCATTAAATTGGTCAAAAGTGACATAAATATATTTATAATGTTACCAAAAATATCTATTTCAAATAAATAAACGTTTTCAGGGAAATATTGAGCAGCGCAAAATTTATAATAATAAGAAATGTTTCTTGATAATCAAATCATCATATTAGAATGATTTCTGAAGGATCATGTGACACTGAAGACTGGAGTAATGATGCTGAAAGTTCAGCTATGCCATCACAGGAATAAATTACATAAATATATTAAAATTAAATAAAAAAAATTTATTAAATGGTAATAATATTTCACAATGCAACATTTTTTACTGTATTTGTGATTAAATAAAGAAGTCTTGGTGAAAATAAGAATTTTTTTTTCTCGAAAACATTAAAAAATATTACTGGCCCCAAACCTTTTTTTTTTTTCACACGTACTGTATCTTAAAAATTTGTTATGGTTTTAGTACACAAAGTCACAAAAAATGTCAATTGAAATTAAAATGAATAGCCAATTATTCAGTTTTGGAAATGTTATACTTTTAAAATAGGTACATGAAAATAAATAGCTGCCTTTTAATTCTAGCAAAAGAGATCATCATTTTTGGTGGTACTTTTCATTAAAAAAGACTGATTGATTGATGCTCACCATCGATGCTCTTGAAGTCGAGCAGGTAGCTACGGTTGTCCACCTGGTAGAGCTGCAGACACATCTTCACAAAATTCCCAGTGACAGGATTCTTCCGGCGCACTCTCAGGTGATACGGGTTCACCACCTAAATCCCACGACATCCGACACACTGACACATCTATTCTCACTAATCAAATCAAACATGCATACTTGTGCTTGTTTCAAGCCACTCACTTTCCACTCGTACTCCAGCTGTTTCATGGCACGGTAAACCTCAGCCATGATGTCGTACGGTTTGCTCTGGCTCCGAATGCCCAGGTGCCATTTTGCCTTCTTCACGGCCAGCGGTTTGGGTCGTGTAGTGTTGAGGGCGTCCAGAGGGCACCGTGCCTTAGGGCTGTCGGCCAGGAGCGGGGGCATCCGTTCGGGGTGAGGTTTGACCCCTGGTGGCAGAGGCATGCCCTCCTCCATGAAGGAGCCAGTTGGGGGACTGGAAGCCAGGTAGAACTCGCTGGCCTGGTTCATGATTCTCCGGTTGTCGATGATTAGGTGGTACGCCACGGCCAGCTGGTCTTGAGGGTCTCCGCTGTAGAGGCTGCTCAGTACTTCGGCTTCAGTGCATTCAAACTTGTCGCACACCTCCCGCACAGCCTCCTCGTCCACCTCTGAGGAGTCGTACGAGGGGTCCTCGGGGAAGAGGTAGCCAGGAAGGTCCTGTTTAAACCACTCATCCTCTCTGCCATACAGGAGAGAAGAAAATAAAAGTACTGTATGTTGTATTTAAATATTTGTTAAAATCAGAGTGCATAAGTTCATGGGGCCCTATCATACACCCGGCGCAAAGCAGCACCAGGCGCGACGCAAGTGTTTTTCGCTAGTTTCAGCCCAACGCAGTTATCATTTTCACGCCCTGCGCCACGTTGTTTAAATAGCAAATGCATTTGCGCCCATCTGTGCGCCCATGGGTGTGCTGGTCTGAAATCGAGGTGTGTTCATTGTTGGCGCGTTGCTATTTTGAGGCAACTGAAATAAACTCCGCCATTGACCAAATGAAACCTGGTCTAAGTCAATGGCGCAGTATTTTTTTTGTTATTTAAAGAGCGCATTAGTAATGTGCACCTATAGGCGGGTCCACAATGCGCGTACACTCTGCTTATTACACACACAGGGACGTGCAGCAGCACAAAAACATACCAAATTTTACAAATAAAAGGATTATAATGTAAAAGATTAATATTGTGTACATAAACATATGGTGGAATCCGGCTTGCCCAGCTTTAACCTCACGCATGAGCAGATCCGTTTCCTCACTGGAGAAGCGTTCAGCCTTTCCACTATCAAATTCCGTCATGTAAATGGCGAATCTGTCATTGCGTGAGCACAACTGGCTTTTAAAGGGAATGGGAGATGAGACTCTGATTGATTTATTGCACGTTACACCCAAAACACACCCATTAGTCATTAAGAGAATAGAGACAACCCCTTTAAGACCATGCGCCGCGCATGCAGACCATTTTTCCCGTTGTTAAACTAGCAAAAGTGGATTCAGACACGCATTAGGTGGACTTGCGCCCTGCGCTTTAGACCATGCGCTTAGATAGTTAAAATAGGGCCCATGAGTGTGATGACTAATAGCAACCTGATGTCTTTGATAGTAGCTCTCTTCAGTGGGTCCACCTGCAACATAAGCATTAGTAGACTGGCCACTGAGCGGTTGAGGTATTCTGGCATGTAGAAGACCCCTCCACGGATCTTTTTGAAGAGGGTGGGCACGTGCTCGTCATCGAATGGCAGAGTCCCACAGAGCAGTGCATAGAGAATGACGCCACAGCTCCAGATGTCCACCTCTGGACCAGCATACAGCCTGAAACACAACATACGTGTCATTGTGTGAATGTGTGGGCTACTACATTGTGTCTACATTGTGCGTTAGAAATCAGGAATGGTGAGAGAACATTGTGCTTGTGCGTTTTTTCATCTTCAAACCAAACTTAGGTCTTCAGCCGACAAAGTTTAAATCCCATCTAGCTAGTGCACATCACATGTTTACACGTTAGGTCAGTAGGCTGAGAGTAGGTGGTCTCTTGTGGCTGTTTGAACACATTCGACCACATGAGCATCCACACTACGAAAGCAATCCAGTTGAATGCGTTTGGAAGTGGTCAAAAGTGGACAAGCTCAAAACAGTTTAGACCCGTTTACACCTGTAGTTAGCGTCATCCACTTGTGATCCGATCGACCAAAGCGCATCTTAATACCAGGTGTAAACAGGGCCTCAGAATGAATGAGAAATTTTCCAGAAACAAGCAGAACAAGACGACAATCGGTATTACATAAAAAAATTGATGCAGTTCTTATATAATAAAATGGTTTGTTCGACTGCTGGTCTTGCAGGCCAGACCTTTGACTATCGATACATATAATACAGTGTAGCGCAAATTGTCCAAGAACTGTACATTCTTTACATAAGACTTTAATAAAACTGACTACATGACTTCTCACCTTCCTGAAATGACCTCTGGTGCAGCGTAGTTTGGTGATCCACAGCTTGTTCTCAGGAACTCTCCGTCTGACATCATGTTTGACAGACCTGACAAGCAGAACCGCACAAATACACTTAACAGACAATTTGATTGGTCAAGTAAATTTATACAAGTAAAACAAAACGTATTTCAGGGCAGATCTAAATACAGTGTGGGATCCAAACGTATGACTCTATATTTGACAATCTGGGAATTTTAATACAAATAAATAATGAAATAATATGAAGATGTAAAAATCTATTAAATTAGAACATTTTAAAATTGAAGAATTTTCGCAAGTGATCTCAGGCTTTTGGACCCCACTGTATATATGGTGTAGCTCAGTGCATCTGCAGGGTGCAGATAGTTCAGGTATATTCATTTCAATCATCATTGTAATGCATATGTTATGCCCACTGCACAATACAATGTCATTATATTAATAAATATTAAAATAACATTCTACCAATATATATGTAGATTGGGGTATTTATATTTGTTATATACACAGCTTGCTGTATCATTTTTAAAATCTGTGAAATAAATTTATAGAAATTGCATTGTATTTATACTTAGTATGTGTATGTGTGTGTAAATAATACAAAGTAAAAATATAGATATATATTATATATATGTTAAATTAGAAAATTAGGAAATAAAGCATTTTTACTAGTGCTCTCAAACATTTGGACCCCACTGTATATGTGGTGTAGCTCAACAAATCGAGCTGCAGGGCAGATTTATGTGTATTTCTCTTTGCCTCTTTCCTGTCTTCGCTCTTCTGTGGATAATCAAACAGCATGCCTCATATAAACCACACGAGTGGACATGCAACAAAACTGTAGCTGGTTGCTTGGCAACTATCCCTCACTGTCTGCACAACATTAGCTTTCTTTGTGTGTGTGTGTGTGTGTGTGTGTGTGTGTGTGTGTGTGTGTGTGTGTGTGTGTGTGTGTGTGTGTGTGTGTGTGTGTGTGTGTGTCTGTGTGTGTCTGTGTGTGTGTGTGTGTACCAAAGTCAGCGATCTTGGCATTCATGTTGCCATCCAGCAGTACATTTTCTGGCTTGAGGTCTCTGTGCACCACCATGTGCCTGTGGCAGTAATCTACAGCTGAGATGATCTGCTGGAAAAGACGTCTCGCCTCTGTGTCCTCCACCTGCACATGAGAGACATAAAGAGAGATTACTACATACAACATTATGTATAATAAAAACAAGTATTTGTTCTCTGTGGGTTAAAGCTGTCTGCATTGTATTTGATACAAAGTTCTACATTCAAGTCTAAATCAGTACTACTATCCAGATCAAATCTTTCTAGGAACATTTTTTATTTGGATAAAGTAATGTCAAGAATAACTTTTGTATTGTTAATAATATTTCAAAATGAATATTTACTGAATTTAAGCAACTTCCTTACTTAATACGTCATTTCATTTCTAGAAAAACAGTATTGAAAATGTATTGAATATGATACAGCAGGTATTTAGATATATTAATTTCAATCATTTAATGCATGTATTATGCCCCCAATACAATTAATTTAAATTATTTGAATAATGAAATGAATTAAAAATGGAAATGTTTTACTAAAATATATTTAAAATGGGAACTTATATTTGTTAAATACACTGGACGGACAGATAGACAGACAGACAGACTGACGGAGAGATAGACGAACAGATGGATGGACGGACGGACGGATGGACAGACAGACAGACAGACAGACTGACGGAGAGATAGTCTATGTTATCTATATAAAGGTAGACTATATGTCATTTGTCAATGCAAATTATGTATTATAATTCATTGAATTTCTTAAATGCTAAAGTTTAGATAAATCATTTCAATAGGGAATATTAATGTAAACTCTGCCACCTTTTAGATGACAGTAAAAAAAAAAAAAAATCTAATTTAACTGAATTAATCTTATTTCCAACAACACTGTCAAAAAGTAATTCAAAAACTTGCTCAAGTGTTGATGAATTAAGGCACTAAAAATAAAAAGGATCAAATTTCACCATAGTCAGCTGTGTGTTCAAACTAAACGTCCTGCAACATGAACCATCAGGCAGTGCCATTGTAGGCAACCCAAATAACACAAAGACTGAACGCTGTATATATGCATGAACTCCCTGACCCTTCCCACGAACACTTCACTGGATCAGGCTGTTTGGATAAGCTAGATCCCCATAACCCCAACAGGTCTGGAAGACTCAAAGGTTAATCCATGCTCAAATCCAGACCAGAGCCACAAAAGCAAGTTAAGAGTTCTGAGGCTCATAAAGCAGTTTCCAGCTATTAGGTGACTAACACAAAACATAATTGTGTTGTCCATAATTGTATATGTTTTGTTGTGCAGAACTCTATTAATTGTAATGTTCAGTAATTTTACAGGGAACCATTGAGAAAGCCAATAACCTTTCCCATGATTCTAAGAGCCTGTTAGCCTGTAGCTCACTTTAGTAGCAGGAGCTCTTCAGATGATTCTTACCCTTCCATGCTTACAAATATAGTCAAAGAGTTCCCCTCCAGACACATATTCCATCACCATGAAGAAGTCTGTGGGAGTGCTGATCACCTGATACCTGCAACACACCAGAGAAAAGAACCACAGACACTCAACAAGAGGCTTTAATGTTGGTGCTTTCAACATACAGCAATACAGAGCTCAACAATAAGGATGGCCAATGGCCCGGGGGACACTGTCTTTATCATGTACGTATGCCTTTATACCCTGGAAAGAGAAACATTTGGATTTCTCTGATATGTGAAACAATATTATTATTGCAACTTCAGCTGACTGCAAGCATCAACTATAATAAGATGAAAACTCCTTGCCATTGTTTTCCAGCAAATTTTATAGTTGTCATGAAGTTACATTATAGTCATATAATTTCCAGCTATAATTAAAAACCTTATAAATTATTTTTTAATGTAATATTTGATTTAATGTAATGTTTAATTTATTTTTTATTTCTTGCTGACATAAATATGTTGGTATAAATTTTACATTTTAAGTTAGAATTTATATAAATAGTATTTTTGTGAATTTAACTGAATTTATTTCTGACACATAACAAATATGTTGCGCTATATATATATATATACCGTACTTTTCCAATAATTAGTGAAATAAGTTGTAATCATTTTTTTCTATGAATAAATTATATACAATTGATTTATAGATATAACTTATCTATAATTTATAGATAGTAAATCTATAATTTTAAGTTACAATTATTAAATTTATTATTTTAATTTAGATAAATTGTTTCTTGTTAATTTAATTTAATTTAATTTAATCACTAAAAAATTACATTTATAATTTTCAGTACAAATCTGAACTACTGGCAAACCCATAAAACCCTGCCCAACATAACTTCTTACCAAATATTATATTTCACTCACACACTATGGAAGTCAAGTGCATTAAAAAATGTCATTGCACAGTGCATGTAAAAAACTATAGTAAAAAAAATTAAATAAATAAGTCAATAAAAACTCTATTCTATAAAAACTATTTAACAAGCTTTTTTTTAAACTCAATTGTATTGGACGACAATAAGAGCAACAGCATGTTATGCTCCAGTTCTTGGAAACAGAAATGTTGATCGTAATTTCTGCAGGGAAACCTACTGGCAGTCTGCGGTGTTGTTGTCCCTGTTTATATTCAACATAAGATCCCTTACAGTGGGAGACACAGACAGCCTTTCAAACAGCAGTAGAGAAGGACAAGGCCTGTATTCCTCAGAGGGGCTTAATATGGAGAAAAGTCTGGGACACCTGATGTGATTTTCAAATAAACATAATGTAACTTAACAAAATCCAATCATTGAAAACAGAATGATAAAAGGAGAGAACAAAGCACGCTCTCAAAACAGAGCAAATACCCAGAGAAGCACACACAAAAACACAGCAGGGGCTTAACATGGTACATGTGTCGAGAATACAATAACACAGCTATTGCATTATGATGAGAGAAGGGGAATAAGTGAGAGTGGAAAAGAAGGAAAGTGAGAGATTGGGATATGAGAGGATAAAAAGATTATGCTGTCTTTGTCTCCTTAACTTCTGATCAGAACAACCCTGAAATGTGCCATTGAACTGTGAGTGACAGAACAAGAAATGCACCGCATAAAATGCAGCTACATTTCCTCCCAATTAAAATGTGTAATGTATCTTAGTTTGTTGTTCTGTCTTGTTCCTGTTTCCCTCTGTTCCTCTAAGTCTGTGTACACCTGTGCCTTATTATCCACTTAGCCCTTTCTCTAGTCTAATGCTTTGAACTGTCTTGTTGGTGAGTTTTGTTTCTTGTTCATTGTGCTCCTGTCCTTGGTTTTGGTTGTCTTGGTTTATAGTATAATTAAAACTGTGTTTAACTGTCTGCTTAATATCTGCTAACTCTTTATTGTAATGATCACCCAAAAGACATTCTACTGACTATAAGCAACTTTGCAGGTACCTGTCAACTTATTATACTTCCCTGAAACCTAACACCTAACCTTAATCCAACATTCTACTAACTGGCTACTAATACTCTATGACTGGTAGTTAACATGTAGTTGCAAATTACACAAAATATATAAGTGTAACCGTCTAATCTATTAAATGCAATCTAGAAATCCTTGTTTACTGAAATCAAGCGACTTTGGCAGGTTGATACATGCTACTACTGGTATAAAGTTTCAAAGTGTATAAAGTGTATTTATATATAAATACACACACATGCATGTATATATTTAAGAAATATTTGCATGTATATACTGTGTATATATATTTATATTATATATAATTTATATTATATATAAATATTTTATATATAAATAACACATTTTCTTAAATATATATATGCATGTGTGTGTGTATTTATATATAGAAAATAATTATACTCCGTACACAGACATAAATTATGTAAACACAAACTTTTATTTTGGATGCGATTAATCGCGATTAATCGTTTGACAGCCCTAATATATATATATATGTGTGTGTGTGTGTGTTTGTGTGTGTGTGTGTGTGTGTGTGTGTTTTTATGTATTTATATAAAATCACAATTACACCAGAAACCTGAGGATTTCAGAACAATCTGTTTTTGCAGCTTAGTTTTAATAAATGTTTGTCTTGAATTGGAGAGCTTATAGGCTTTTCTGGAGAACATAATTGCTTTACCAGCATCCAGCACACACCAGACTGAACCAGCATGGGAATGTAAGCAGGACGAAGCTGTTTTTTTCAATTGGACTCATTAAAATCAATTATCCGTACATGTCTAACCACATAGGAAAAACATCTGTTCCATCACCTTTGATCAAATAATTTGTATTTGAAGTATTTGCCCACAAAAATATTCCACATCCTTGTCATTAGCGATGGTAAATCTCACAAAAACTGACACACACTGAGCACATAAAGTCAGCATGTGTAATGATCCTCGTAATACTCCTAAAGTTTTAAGTGCACCATATTAAAGTCTCCTGAAATTCCAGTTCAAAGACATAAAGCTTCTTAAAATCTTTAAGAAGCTTAAGCCGTCAGTTAACCCTGTGTAAAAATGGTCAAGGTAGATAATCACCAGTGCACTGCACAGGTATACTCAGTGGATTTTGTTGATGTTGATTGCGTTTTTCATGTTTTTTATATTTTTTTATGTGTGATTCACTCACAGCTTGATGATGTGTGGATGTCTGAAGAGCTTAAGGTTCTGAATCTCTCGTTTGATTTTCCCCACAACATCGAGACTGCGGATCTTCTGTCTGTTGAGGATTTTCACAGCAACTTTGTGTCCTGTTAGCTGGTGCTCTCCAACTGTTGGCCAAACACACACACATCAATGAAGACTCAGCTGAAATAACCATCACCAGCAGTTAGGTTATTGTAAACACCACTGATGAAAAGATAAGTTTTATTCCAACGAAAGCAAGCATCAACGCTGCGGGCCGGCGACCTCCAACACAAACCTTCTAAGAAAACAAAGAAAGAGAGGAGACTTTCATTTCAGGTCTAAGGCCTCAATATACACAAACAAAATCTGATCTACTCTTGAGTTTAGACTTTCATATACTAGCCTTAAGACAATTGCTTATCTACTGCTCACTTTTGAGCAAAATTTACAAAAACAAATACCCACATTTTGTTTGGTTTGATATATTATCAGCCTTGCATATTATTGTAACAAGTAAGATTACATATTTTTCACCCCCAACCTGAACACACACACACACACACACACACACACACACACACACACACACACACACACACACACACACACACACACACACACACACACACACTTACATAAACAATTACAAAAAAGACATTTATAATGTTACAAATCTATCAGTATTTATGTATATATTTCAGATATTTTTGCATATTCTGAACCTTAAAATAATTAGAATGGTGTAACCTAATCTATTCAGGTTTATTCAGTATTTTTTACTTAATAATTTTAGGTTAGTATTTTTAGTGTCCATATTGACACTACATTCACTGCCTGAGCTACATGAAGAAATAATGAATTAAAGGTCAGTTAATAGAGCTGCAAAAGCAAAGTCTCTATTAATGTATACTAACAGTTGGAGGGTCACTTGCAAACAAAATGTGCTTCCGCTGTGGATATTTAAGTCCAATGACACCCTGAGCATGCAGTATGGAGGGAGTTTAAAGGGCTTTATTCATATCAGCACCCTCAAGCAGCTTCTGTTGTACATTCTTTACAGACCACGAATAAACCATTTCAATGTTTTTAGTATTATGGTGGATTATTTGTTATCTTGCATGCATTTCCCTGAAATGTTGCATGAGTGTGCTTAAACTGCAGTCATGGGATCTCATGTGGAGCCTGATAAGGCTGTTAGATTTCCCGCCTTGATAAAGATCTTAAGACTCTCCTCAAGGTCATTTGCTCTACTGGTCATTGTTTGTTTGTTGTGAATGCTATACTTTGGTTTTGCCTCAAGCCTCAAACCTCAAAAAGCGAGCTGCCTACCTAGACAGCAAAAACCCTTGGTAGATGGTGTAACTTTATCATCTGACTGCAAGGAGCATCTTTCTCCATAGAGTGCATTAGCGCCCGCCCCCTTTTTCAGCAGCCCTAGTTCTGGAAGTATTATTTTCCATTCATTTTCCCTTAGGGATTTTTAAAAAGTGTTTGTTAAAGCGTTATAGGCTAAGTCATGAACCAAGACAATCATGAGGTAAAATACAACACTACAAACTTTGATTTGAAGCACAAAAAAAAGTATTTAAAATATCAGACAAAAATACAAAGGTACAAAACTGTGTACTTGCTAACTAACGGCTTTAGTAGGGATAGAACTACAATCCCATCAAGCATTGCAAACAGCATAAACTAAAACCTACTCATTTACAAATGTTGATTATATATACAGTATATACAAACATTTAGGCCTAAGTATTT